>NW_006974737.1:0-583 GCF_000164805.1 Carlito syrichta | reverse complement strand
TCAATAAATTCAAGAGCTCAATATTTATCAAGTCAATTAGCTTCATGGTTAAATAGTTACGGACTAATTACCTTTTTAATCAAAGAGGACATTTTTATTTTTAAAAGTTTATCACAAAGCATACTGTATGCAACTGATTAGGATTTTTTGTGACTGGAGAATCATTGCATTTAAGCAAGGGTTTGAATATGATCTCAACCCCTTCCTTTCCTAAGGAGATGTACTCAGATAAAATAAATGTAATTATCACTTCAAGCATAAATTGTGAGGGCTTAAGTTTGTGACTATTGCCTAATATTACCACATAAGAAATTATTTCATAGTGTTCATCTCTTTTTTCTTTATTTTCCAAAGAATCAGAAATCAGTTTTTATTTGATTTGGGCAATGTCTAACTCTCCAAAAAGCTTCTGTAGTTAAATGTGTGTGTGTGTGTGTGTGTGTGTATTTTTTTAATATCAATTCAAAACCTTGTAATTAGAAAACAGTAAAATTTGCATTGTAGGTGCTAGCAAGGTGATAGATAACATTTGCTATTAAATGATTGTGCTCCAGTCTTCCAGGGCAGTGGCTATGTAGGGTAT
>NW_006974736.1:0-7146 GCF_000164805.1 Carlito syrichta | reverse complement strand
TATAATTGGATTAGTTATCATTTTGCCCCCTCCCCCAGGGGTCAGGACATGGAGATAATCAACTGCCCTCTATTGAAGTGAAAGCAAACTTAGAAACAATAGATTTGTTAATTTTTATGCAGAGCTGCAACTTGGCAGGGCTTGTGTCTCTTCCATAGTTTCTATCTCATGGCCCTATGTTGTTGTTGTTGTTATTATTATTATTATTTCTTTATTTCAGTAGCTTTAGGAGGTGCAGATAGTTTTTTAAGTTTCATGGTTGCATTGTATAGTGCCATGGCCTGGTATTGATTTTGTATAGGCAGCTTCACTTTTATATGTTTATGAAGATGGAAAGAAGCTTTGTCTTTAGTCTTCATGAAAATAGCTTTTATTTTAAAAACAGCCTTGGGGTATGTGTATATGTGTGTGTGTTTGTATGTGTGTGTGAGTGGGTATATTTCCTTAATAGTCTAAATGGTACGTGGTACTCTGGAAACTAAAAGAAATAAAATTAGAAAAATTAGGAAAAGTAGAAATGAAAGGGAGAGCTATAGAAATGGTGTGATATTATCTGAACATCCCAAATGCAATCTAGGTCATCTGGGTAGAAATTCTGGGATGAACAGTCAAATTGTACTTATAATAATTTGCATACCTAAGTAAAAATGTTATTCTACATTTGGAGAAAGAATCTTTTCAGAGGGGGATGTGGCTGGCATGGTGTCTCTGAAGGGGAGGAATCCAAAGTGTCTAGAATTGGCAGTGTCTCTGTGGAGAGCACGCATTTGCTATTGGGTGCCAACCATGAAGATCATCTCATTTATTTCTCTTCTGATTCTGTGATTGTCAAGTAACTTTTGGGTCAGATTTGGCTTCACATTTGTATTGCCTAAAAGAGAAAAAAGTACTGGTCAGTAAGTACAGGAAGCTTTCTACTTGGTGGTTATATCTCCCCTCGTGAATAATTTTTATTTGTAAAACTCTAAGAGCTTGGTGAATTGTGCTTTTATATCCACTTCTTATATAAGTACACAAAAAATAGATCTGAACAATACTGTGGTAGTATTGTTGTGGGGTCTAATCTGGGTGAACAGCTGTCCTGTGTCAGATAACATCTAATTTTATTGGTTATATTTTTAATTTAAGTTGTAACATTGACACTGGTAATACAGGAACTTGTAGAAAACTAGGAAAAGACAAGTTGTTTTGTTTTTTGTTTTTGTTTTTTAACAGAAAACACTTTGGAGATGAGCACCTGACCCAGGCTAGACCAACTAGAACCTTACCTTGGGATTTTTGAAGGTAATTGGCATCTCTCTCTTTTGGTCACAATGTAAGCAGATGTCTGGAGTAGTTAGCAACTAGATCTTCTGTCATGTGGAGAAAGTCAGCCTACAGAAGAAAAGCATAATCTGTCAACCAAAGAGGGAGGCACAGATGAGATATGGACAGAAATACCCTGTGTGCACTCCACATATTCCTGAGGCCCAGTTATGCTTATTCCTAGCCATCATTTGATTACACGAAACAAATTCCAAAACTAGTGTAACTCTTATTTTTTAATGTGAAATGCGCATTGTTATGATAACAAGAGGAAACCAAAGTGGGAAAGGATTGTGAGAAATTGTGCAGTGTGCACTGAAGCCCAATGAATAGCAACATTTATCAATGCTTGCCCTGTTAAAACAAACTGAATGTTGGTTTGACACTTTCTGCTAATTGGTGCTGGCATGCATCAACATGTCAATGCAAATCTGATATTTCTCAAGCCAGATGGATTGTTCTTTTCATATTGGTGCCTCAGCTACCCTGAAGATGCCATGAATTAAGACTTCCTAACTAGAAAGGTTTGGTTCAAGAATGGTTTTCCGTGGAGTTGAACCATATGCTCCAAGAATTGGAAAAAAGAGAGTACATCTACCTCTTGAAAAAAAATTAAATAAAAATACCATTGATTATTTTAGTCAAAGAATACTCATCTAAAATAATTTGACACTTGTACTTTTCTGTGTTTGATGTTTTTCACCACTCTTTCTGTGGTAAGAATAAAAGACTAAGTTACAAGTGAGTTCAGACCGGGCTTGATGGCTCAGCCTGTCATCCTAGCACTTGGGAGGCTGAGGCAAGTGGATTGCCTGAGCCTGTGGGTTTGAGACCTGCCCGCGCAACTTGGTGAGACCTCATCTCTACAATAAATCAAGAATTAGCCAGGTATGGTAGTGCAAACCTGTAGTTCCAGCTACTTGGAAGGGTGAGGTGGAAGGGTGAGGTGGAGCCCAGCAGGGCAATGCTGGGGTGGCCATGAGTGTGCCACTACACTCCAGCTTGGGTGAAGGAGTAAGACTCCAACTCAAAAAAAAAAAGTGAGTTTAGTTAACTGCTTTAAAAAAGGCTAAGTAATAGCCAAGATTCTTCTTGATTGAACATAAATTTACATTTCTACTATTTTGAGTTGCTGGAAATGCATACTTTGATGTGGTAAATATGTTGAACAAATTACAAAGGGGTGGTAAACAGTTTCGCATTAAAGAAAGTATTTCAGAACAGGAGTCCTGCCATCTCACTCTCCTCCATGGGCACCATGAGCTTCACCACTCACTCCATTACCTTCTTCACCAACTACTGGTCCCTGGGCTCCATCCAGCTACCCAGCATCTGGTCTGCCAGCAGCACAGCCAGCATCTATGCAAGCACCAGTGGGTTGGGTTTTGGGATCTCTGTGTCCCACTCCAGCAGCTTCTGGGGCAGCTGGTGATCCAGGGGCCTGGCCATGGGATGGCTGGGGATCTGGGGGCATCCTGAGCAAGAAGGAGACCAGGCAACACCTGAATGACCTTCTGGCCTCCTACGCGGACAGGGTGAGGAGCCTGGAGGCAGAGAATAAGAGGCTGGAGAGGAAAATCTGGAACACCTGGAGAAGAAGTGACCTCGGGTCAGAGGCTAGAGGCATTGCTTCAAGACCACTGAGGACCTAGGGCTCAGATATTTGCAAGGTCTGTAGACAGTGCCTGCATCGTTCTGCAGATTGACAATGTAGGTCTTGCTGCTGACAGCTTTAGAGTCAAGTATGAGACAGTTGGCCATGCAACAGTCTGTAGAGAGCAACGTCCATGGACTCCCAAGGTCATTGACAACACTTTTGTCACACAGCTGCATCTGGAGGCAGAGACTGTGGCTTTCAAGGAGAAACTGCTCTTCAGGAAGAAGAGCTGCGAGAAGGAAATAAAATGCCCGCAAACCCAGAAAGCCAGCACTTGGGTTGACTGCAGAGGTAGACAGCCCCAAATCCCAGAAACTCAGCAAGATCAGGGCAGACATCCGTGCCCAGTATTACCAGCTGGCTCAGGAGAACTCAGAGGAGTGGGACAAGTACCGGCCCCAGCAGACTGGAGAGAATACTGCAGTGGTCACCACGCAGTTCGCTGAGATGGGAGCTGTCGCGGCGAAGCTCACGGAGGTGAGACATGCAGTGCGGTCCTTGGAGGTCGACGTGGACTCCGTGAGAAATCTGAGGGCCAGCCGGGAGAGCAGCCAGAGGGAGGCAGAGCAGCTCAGCAGGGCCCTCCTTCGCCTGAGGTCCCAGCTAGGCCCAGGAGCAGGAGGCCCTGCCGACATCGCCCCCAGCCACCACCTGCTGAGGACAGGGAGGACGTCAGTCTTGGCGAGGCCTGGTGCCACAGCGTCTCGGTTCAGGCCATCCTGAAGACCCCCCGGAGGGGTGTGCGACAGAGTAGTCTCCAAGACCAGGGACCCCAAAGTTCTGGGGCACAGAGGAGGCGGCAGCAGGGTACCCTTGGGGGGATTAGGAGGCCAAGAAATAGTTCAGGCACAAGTGAGCAAAATGAAACAAAAAATATTTCTTCAATGAAGGACGAGAGGAAGAAAGAAAATGTACTTTTATTTATATGTTCACATATTCTGCCATTAGTAAACTGTACACGGATTCTCTTTGCCCAGGATAGGAGGCATGGGTCCCAGTCTCACAGCTCCAATGTGACAATTGTAAGGATAAAATATGCTTCTTTTACACAATACATATATAAAATAAAATAGGAATAGTTGGATAGCTAGAAACAAAGGCAAAGTGGTAGAAAATGATGTGGACATATGTGGAAAGTGAAGCACTCCCTGGGAAAGTGGCCTTGAACCTGATTTAGAAAGAGATGATGGACATTGATGGGAGGAGGGGACAGAAGGCATGAACAAGTTGTAAGCAGTTTAATTTTCAAGGCCAGGCATAGAAAGATATATTCATACATTCTTGGATATATTTACTTTTCAACTGAGCAGTTTTCTTAATTTTGATTTATAGAAAATGTTGGCTAACCCTTTGGTTAATGAATGACAGAGGAACTAATTTAAATGAAATCTAAAGAAAAGGAAGATTTAGTTCCATTTCTTTCTTCTTCTTTGTCTTTTTTTTTTTCCCAAGGTCTTGCTCTGTTGCCCAGACTGGAGTGCTGTGAAGCAATCATAGCTCACTGCAGCCTCAAATACCTCAGCTCAAGCAATTCTTCTGACTAAGCCTCCCAAGTAGCTGGGACTACAGGCATGCACTGCCATGTCCAGCTTGTTTCCACTTCTTAGACTACATGTGAAGTATATAAAACAGGAAGTGTGAGTGAAGGAGTTTACTTTTATAGGCATTAGGATAAACTGGTAAAATCTGGGGGCTTTGGAGCCACAACTGGGTTTGCAATTCAGCTTTGCATTTTCTAACTTTATGACCATGTGCAAATTGTTCAACCAGTCTTTGCCTTTTCTATTATTTGTGAAATTGTGAGACTACTAGACCTATCATAGGGGTTTAGAGAAGATTGAGATAATTTGCTTATTCCACAAATATATTTTGGACTCCTACTATGTGCCCTAAGGTTGTAGAGAATGCAGGTGCATTCTCTTCCAATCTAGTGGAGTTGCTGGTCAACAGGCAAACAAATGCATTAATAAGATATTGGACAGAGATAAGTACTCTGTATAAGATTAAGCATCGTGATATGGTAAAGGGTGACTTGGTAGCAACTTGCAGGTTATGTTACAGCCTGACCAGTTCTTATGCCTGTTGCCCAGAAAAACCTATGCACCAACAGCTGTCATTGCCATAGAGAGTTTAATATTGCAAAGCAACTGAGCGAAGAGGACAGCAAATATTTCACAAACCTGCCTCCCTGATGATTTTAGGCTAGGCTTTTCAAAGGAATAATCTGACAGGCAGGGGACTAGGGAATGGGCACTTCTGATTTGTTGAAAATTATGTCATAGGGGTGTTTGTGTGCAGAGCCAGTTTCTGGAAGAGGGGGTCACAGGACCCGTGGAGACTCTCTCTCTCTCTCTCTCTTTCTCTGTCACACACACACACACACACACACACACACACACACACACACACACACAAACACACATACACCCTCTTCCCCTCTATCTATCTTGAGCTAGTCTTGTACTTCACAACCTGGCTACACATTATATTCACTTGGGGAACCTTTCAAAGATAGTGGAGTCCTGGGCTTTGCTCCAAAAGACTGATTCAAATGGACAGGGTTTCAGCATAAACATGAGTCTATTTAGAAGCTTCCCATGAAATTCTATGTGCTGCGAACATAGAACACCTGAACTCTTGTTAAGCCTCGTTGGACCTCCATTGGCCCACAAGCTCATTACTGGAAGTCCTTGGACCTCAACAGCTCATATAGATACAAAATGAATCTACTTTGCTAATAGCTGCTTTGTAATGCCAGTCCTGCACCTGCTCAGATTTGCAGGCAGTACAGTCAGTCCTTACCCCTTTTATTCAGGAGTCATTTGATGGAATGCCCAGGAAACCCCTGCTGGTGCTCTGCAGATGAGAAAAACAATCCCTGGGATCCTTGTTTCTCCTGCTGAAGCTGACATGCCCTTGTGTTCTGGGAAAATGCCAGCTTTTGCATGGTTCCTCAGAGGGCAGTGGATGCTGAGATTTTTCTTGGTTACACTTGGTTAAGGATTCTGTCTTCCCAGTTAGCCTGGGTTGTTAGGGCCACACACCATGAGAGTTCAGCTCTTCTACTTTACTCAGGTGTAACCAGACTTCCCAAGACATAACCCAGAACCCAGGGAGCAGTTTCGCAATGAGTTACAGCACCATCCACTTACTACCCAGAACCAGCCTCTGTTCCAACAACCTAGGCCTGGGTTCCCTGGTACACACTTCATCTTCCTCGTCTTGAACTGTGTCTCAATTCTCATATAGTTCCTTGGGTCTCTCTTAGTTAAAAGTATGGAAGCATGGAGGCTCATTCTTCACACCCTTAAATGTCCAACAGTTCTCCTGGTTGAAACGTCAAAACCCTTCCATCCTAGGGTTTTAGTGACCATTGACACTCTAAGAAATGTGTGCACGTCCCTCAAAAGGGAACTGAGTTTGGGATCCTCCTTCAGTTGTCCACTGTGGTTGATGTGGGTTTGATTACCTAAAAGGACTAGTTTGTTTCTCTTATGGGAGGTTACAAGAAAATGCAGAAGGTGGTGACTGACTGGGTGAAGTAGGATGAAAGAGGCGAGGCATCCAGGTTGACAGCCTTCCTCTAGAGCAAGGCCTGGCTAACTGCAGTCAGCAGGTTAAATCTTGCTCGCCACCCATATTAGTTAACTTTTTACTTATAAATAATTTAAGACTTAACCCTTACCTGTTTTGTAAATAAAGTTTTATTAGACTATAACCACGTGTGTTTGTTTACATATTGTTTATGGCTGTTTGCATGTATGACAATAACTGAATGGGGTAATTGCAGCGAGACCACATTTGCACTATCTGCTTCTTTTCAGAGAAAGGTTCCTGATTCCTGTGCTAGAGTCTAAGATGCTTCTCAACCAAAGATGCTTCTCCAAACTGTCTCATATCTCATAATCTGCCTCACCATGACCCCAAGACCGCAAGACTCCTGTAGCATCAGAGAACAACAGGGCTGGAAGGAGGTACTAGTGGTCAGCGCGCACAACTCCTCATCTGAGGCCAGAACCTCTCGCAGTTCCTCCTCATGTAATCCTCTAGTGGGGTAGCCCCCATTCCAAAAGTGGCCAAGCCCCTCTCTGGGAAGTTTTGGCTGTTCGAACGGGATTCCTCACATTAAGCTAGAATATGGTGGATGCAAAAAACGACTGAATTTTATTACTCGTGACTCCCTT
>NW_006974735.1:0-654 GCF_000164805.1 Carlito syrichta | reverse complement strand
TTTTTTTTTTTTTTTTTTTTTTTTTGCAGGTCGACACTGGGGTGGCCATGAGCATGCCACTGCACTCCAGCACTTCTTTTTTTTTTTTAACTATATTGTTTTAGATGCAAAGTCTAAAAATATTATTAAATTTGTTATCCTATTTGTACTGTTTCTTTTCTCTCTGGCTGCTTTTAATTTGAAATTTATATTTTCATTATCCCTAGATTTCAGAAAATGTATTAAAATGTACCTCACCATAGTTATATTTGTGACTATGCATGTAATTCATTGAATTTTTTTAATTTGAGTTTTATTGCTATCTATCAAAATTATTCCTTCACACTACTTTCTTCCCTGACTCTCCTCTCCTTCTAGTGCTGCAATTGCATACATGCCAGACTAAATTATATTATCCCCAGTAACTTTCCCTTTTCATTCAGTCTTCCTAAAGTCTCTTTACTTTGTCCTGAATAGTGTCTGATGCTATGTATTTAAGTTCTGTGATATCTTTTTTTATTTGGTTTACCTTGCATGAATTATATTATCTCATGCTCATTCAGAGAATTTACTATTTGAATATTGCATTTCTCATTTGAAAAGTTACTTTTGCTATTTTCTATATATATAATTACTGTTTTCATTATTCTTTTTCCCCTTCTTTTTTTTTTTTTT
>NW_006974734.1:0-2654 GCF_000164805.1 Carlito syrichta | reverse complement strand
TGGGACCCTGGAGAATGTGGCCAGAGTTGCCCACAAAGCCCTCCCCAGGGGGAGCATCTGACACAGGGTCATGTCTCTGCCTGAGTGCCCACACCTCTGCCCACTTTGTTCCCAAGTGTTGACCCAAACGATCCCACTGTAGGCTGGCAGTTTGAGAACAGCCTGGGTCATGTAGTGAGACCTCGTTGCTTTCTGGATCGCAAATGCTGGAGACGTGCATGGTGCCGGTCTCAGCTATATCGGATGTGGTAGTCTCCGTCATTAGACATTCCATTGCTTTGCCCCCATGGACAGAACGTGGGAGATGATGCCGGGCTTCGTCGTCCATGGCCATCAGCTCCACACCCTGGGAGACTGAGGTGGAAGGCTGCCTGAGCCCAGGGGTTGGAGATCAGCCCTGGTAATGTTGCCAGATCTCATCTTGGCAAGAGGTCCCATAAATCATGTCAAGCATGGTGGCCCCCAGAGTCGTGGTGTTCAGGGACTGAGAAGGGAGGTCCGCCTGAGACCCTCATGTCCAGGCCCCAGGAGTCATTATCATGCCACCATATTCCAGCTCGTCCAATGGAGACTCTGGCACCAAAAACATGCCTCCCACGTGCATCATGATGGGCGTCCACAGCTCCCGAGGCCAAGTGCTGCTTGGGCTGTGGATGATGGAGTGATAGGGAGAGAAAGGGTACCACCCCCCACCCAGAGGTGGTAGATTGGGCTACTGGAACCTGGGCTGGCTGTGGTGTTGCCCAACTGCTTTGATCGCTATGTGTCCCATGGCTGCCCTAACTTGAGGCCATCTGTTACATGAGCTCACAGGAGTCTCTGCCATGGGTCACAGGTGTGGAAAATGGAGGAAGGCCTGTAGGGGCGTTTGGCCAATAGCACAGGACTGACGTTCCCGGTGGCCGCCTTTGAAACATTACGCAACTGACAGGTCAGAAAATGCCTTTTCCTCTCCCATTCCTGAGGGTGACTCCTCCAGATGGTTGGCAGGGCTGCTGCTGGTGATGTTTATGATTATTTGAAGTTGGAATCCCTCTCTATCATCCAGGACAGAGTGCAGGGGCAAGCGAATGGACACTGCGGACTCCACCTTCCAGACTCAGGCAATCCTCCTGCCTCAGCCCCCTGAGAGGCTGGAACCACAGGCCTGCGCCACCATGTCCACCTAATCTTTGGATTTATTTTTGATGGCTGACATGAAGTCTCACCCAATGTCCCAGGCTGATTTCAAACTAGTGGGCTCACAGCATCCACTTGCCTCTGCCTCTGAATGGCCGGGTTGCCAGGATGATCCCCTGAGCATGGCCTGTCATTGTGTTAGTGTTGGTTGGTATTATTGTATTGAGTCAGAGACATGCTGTGTCACCCAGATCAGAGTGCAGGGGCCCATTCTCAGCCACCACAGCCTCCACTGCCTGGGCTCTCATGATCCTAGCGCCGTGGCCTCCAGAGAGGCCAGAATGACAGGCGTGCACCACCAAACTTGGCTCATTTTTTTGGTTTTTTGTACAGACGAGGTCTCGCCAAGGTGCCTGGTCTGGTCTCAAACATGGAGTTTAAGGCCACCCTCTCAACTCGGCCTCTGAAAATGACAGGTTGACAGATGTGAGCCCCATGCCTGGCCTTCACACTGCTCTCGGAGCCCCACTGTGAGGCCCATTTCCTTCAGAAAACCTGAGACCCCAGAGTGGGCAGCCAGACTCACCCACTGAGCCCGCCCAGAGGGATTGCCTGGCACAGGCCTGTGTTTTTGCCAGGGGCTCCACCCCTCCTCCCCACTTTTTAATCACAGTGGACCCACTCGTTCCTCCTAGGATCCCCCTCGGGAAAAAGGAGTGTGGGACTGTCAAACTATTGGGGGGTTGCAGCAGGGCTACTCACATCTGTCTCCTCAGCACTTGGTGAGGCCAAAATGAAAAGATGGCCAGAGTCCGAGAGCTGAGATCAGGCTAGATGCCAGAGTAAGCCCCCACCTCGAACCCAAGCAAAACCCAGAAAACCTAAAGTGAGGGGAGGTCTCAGTGGGAGCATCGCCTCAGGCCCAGATTTGAAGTCCAGGAAGGAAGGTCAGAATGTCACCCTAATGAAAGCCTGTGATCACAGCAGTTTGGGGGGGCTGAGGCTGAGAGGAAGGCCTGAGTTGGGTGGTTTGAGAGCAGTCAGGACTACCTAGTGAGAGAAAAAAAGAGAGAGAGAGGAAGAGAAAGAAAGAAAGAAAGAAAGAAAGAAAGAAAGAAAGAAAGAAAGAAAGAAAGAAAGAAAGAAGGAAGGAAAGAAAGAAAGAAAGAAATCCGTTCTCCTGCAAAACTTCTGTCCTCATTCCTTCCTCCCCAATCCCCACATGTGAGGGTCCCCAAAGCTCGGCACCTTCCAGCTCCAACCCTCCCCAATGACTGCCCCTGCTTTGGTGTGGAAGATTCTGAGGTTCCCTAGGTGGGTTCCTGCCAGCTCTCCTCTCTGAGGTAAGAAATGTGCCACAGGCAGCCTGACCCTCTGACTCGGAAACAGGAACCTTCTGCCAAGATGGGCCAGGGACACATCCCTCTCCTGGAAACCATTATTCCCCCCAATCCCATTTTTTCTGGCTCTGAATTCAGTCACCCTGTGAAGACAGCACGTGCATTTGAGAATCTGTGTATGATTCTGATGTTTTT
>NW_006974733.1:0-1115 GCF_000164805.1 Carlito syrichta | reverse complement strand
AGGAAACTCTGATGTTGGCCTCCTGGCAAACAAGGGTCCTGTCCTCTAGCTCCTGGACAGACTACTGCTAAGTATGTTCTTCTGATGGCATTGCACAAGACTTGGTACACAATTTTGCTTAGCAATTCAGGATTTTTAATACTCTGACCATGTGAAAAGGGACATTCAGCATTTGAAAGTTATTAACTTCAAAACTTGAAGGTTATTCGCTTTGAAGTAAATAATTTGTTACTAGTATAAAGAGAGCTCAGAAATGATATATATTTGGGTTTAAGAAGCTTCCTTCTTATCTATACACAAAACTGGCATAAACCATACACATTGATTTTTTAAAAAGATTTTGTTTCTTTGGTAAAAATTATAGGATCTGGATACTGACAATGCTTTCAGTGTCCATAAGCTCATTCCGTAATTCCTATTTAATTATGTAACAAAAGTCCTTATAAATAATTGTGGAGCACCCTTCTACAGGTAACTCTGCCTTTATCAACTCTGATATTGTTGGTTGTTGTAATAACTAAAACATGTCATTGGGTTTATCCATAGTTAGTTTTTTCTTTATACCTTACACTTGCCTTAATGTACCTGTTATAAACTGCAGATTAGGAACTGACTCTCCTGGAACAAATTTTAAAAAGCACCAATCGGAAATGTACCAACTAAATAGCAAGCTATAGCAAAAACTTGAATCAGAATTCCAACTGCCCTGTCAGAACTAAGCGAACAAATTCATGGAATTAGACTACTTGCAACAAGACTCTTGATTCTAGACAGACAATTATAAATAGAAATGCTGATTTATATTTTATTTCATTTGTAATCTTTTTTAATTATGAAGAATCTATATCTTATTTTTGACTATTCTACCAAGAAAAACTCTCTCCACAGACAACTCATTACCTAGAGTCTTTAAAATCATATCTGCAACTGTAAATGTAAGTAACTTTAGGGACTGTCATGCCCACTTCATCCAAAAGACAAAGAAGCTCTTTTATAATATTCTATTGGAAAAAGAAGTGACTTCTGCAACACTACAGGATGCAAAATCATCATACCTAAATCAACTGTATTTCTGTGTACCATCAATAAGCAATTGAAAATTGAAATTTAAAAAC
>NW_006974732.1:0-1156 GCF_000164805.1 Carlito syrichta | reverse complement strand
AGTAAAAAATACAGACTGACTATACATGACAGTTGGACTAGTCAACCTCAATGGTGAGCTAGGTCACAAAGCCAGGTGAGTTGTTTTGAGGGTGATAACATGTATTTTGTTGATTTTGTTCCCCTTGTCTTACCCCCCTTTCAAATGTTCAGTGTAAAACTTATACATTAAAATGAAAAATAAAAAGTAGTGCTGAAAATTTTCTTTTGAGGAATGGATAGAAAATGGAATAATATGTACTGGTTTTATATACCTCTGTGTCAGTATCAGAGGTATATAATATAGTAATTTTTATTTAGCAGTACATGTGCTCAATTATTTTTATCAAAAAAATCTCTGTATATTTTTATCTGTTAGTACCCAATTTTACCTCTGCCAATCTAATTCTTATAAAGTATTCATTCTATACTTGCATCAGATTTCCTGAGCTATTATATATGAGTAAAACACTGAGAGCAGTTTTTAATTATTCATTCTCAAAGAAAGACATTATCAACTTTATATGATTTTCAAATTAAAAAATGAAGAAAATATACTTACTCATTTTTAAGTGCTCTGTGTAAGAGTCAATTTTTTTTTTACAAAGTATATATGTCCCTTCTGTGTTATGATCTATCCACAGAAACAGCTTGAACTTCTCCCAGTGTTTATGTTACTTGTTCTTTACCTGTCTTGGATGAGACGAGACACTTCCTGTGATCATTACCCTAGCTAATGTATCCTTCTCATTCCACATTGCCAATGCTACATAATATAATCAATCATCAGTAGATATGTTGTATTTCATTATTACAACATGCATAGATTTTTACCCCAAACTACATTTCCCCATTTTGTTTCCCTTCTTACTTAGCTACTATGTTTCATTTTTAATGCGCAAAATTTTCTGGTTTGACAGGGTAGAATAAAGAGTTTCTTTAGAGTCTCCCAAGACGTGCTCATAAGAACATGTAAATATGAATCCTAATATCCTGAGACTCTTATGAAGATGTGCAGGATCCCTGTTCACCAGTGTTGTAGACCTTTGGTGATGCCACACCCTGTTTCACACATTTCCATTTGGCCTAATAAGGGAGGAAGCCTAGTTCATCAGTTAAGAGGTCTCATGTCTTCAGAATGTCATTACGCACCTCTCGCCATGTTGGGATCTTCAATT
>NW_006974731.1:0-2149 GCF_000164805.1 Carlito syrichta | reverse complement strand
CAATGAGTTAAGTTGGTTACCACAGTACCAAAGAAGCCTAGTGTATACTTGGGGTTGAATGGAATATAGGGGGAACTAATACTGAGCACCTACTCTAATATAGACATCAAAGAATTTGTATAGCTTATCCAATTTATTCTTCACTGACAACCCTGAATGGTAGGAATCAACAATCTAATTTGCATATATGGAAAACTAAAGCTCAGATAATTGAAATAAGATCTCCAAGGCAACCTAGTAAGCGCAGAAGAGCTTTGATTCAGTCGTAGGACATAGCACTTGAAAATGAGACAAAAGTCAACTTTTTTTAGCATCCTAGCAGCAGATTGTTAACAATTGTTAACATTGCTAACAATCTGTCTTATACCAAAGAATATTTTATTTATTAGAACATTTCTTAAAGAAATTTCTAATTCTAATCAAGTCTATCTTAATTCACACACACACACACACACACACACACACACACACACACACACCCATGCAGTTTTTGTAAATAGTATGAAAGTAGAGGTTTGGGGTGAGGGGAAGGAAGACAGGTAGTTATCTGCCTAGAAATGTTGATTAAGTCTCTATTTTTATAAACCTCAACACTTTGTAAAATTTAGCTACCACAATTAATTATAATACACAATACCTCTAGAATGTCTTTTCTTAGCATATTTAAGAAAGTAAATCTGAATGTCACATAGTAATTTTTAAAAGTTAAAGTGCAGAATTCTGCCACAGGCACTAAAGGAAGACTGGGTGTGTGACATTCTTTAGTGAGGTGTCCTCTTGCCTAATCCTTCTACCCCACCACTATTGTAACATTACAATGACTAAAGCTATCTAGGCTCTCAATACCATAAGCATTAATGCAAATAGCATAGAGTTTAGGAAAAACAAACAGTAGTGTCCTTAGATATTCCTTTAAGTAATGCTGCTTCTATCTCTAAACCATTTGCTTTTTTACTCTTCCTACTCAAAAATATAATTTAATTAAAATACAAGGTAATCTTGCAGATGAACCTTCACTGGAATAATTGGTTCCATAACCAGTTTTCTGAATTTTACCAGTTTTTGTTACTGGTTATTGTGTTCTCGATGTGGCTTTATTCCCTGGCTACAGGAATCAAGGGTTCACAGGCAGCAATAACTTACTACCTGAAAAACATAATACATGACTTTGTTCATCTATAAGACTAAATGTGAATGCCTGGGTTAGGCTAAAAGTCATTCAGGAAGATTTTCCCTTAATAAAATCCCTTTTTACTATATTTCCAATTTATTGTTTATAATCTTTCATACTACTATTTCTTTAAAAGAGATTTCTTGCATAATCACAATTGTATTTCAAAAACCATGTTGCAAATTATTGGGGCTTAAAATATAATTAAGCTCTATTGACTTCTAATACAGTGTATAGTTGCAAATGTTAGTTTAAGTCTTCTGAGCTAGAAGTTCATATCAGGGTAGAGAAAAGAAGCTGAGTTTTAGAAGCTTTCTCTTGTTTTCCCTTATAAATGTGTGTGAATATTTTAGAATATTTTGTTATCCTGGCAGGATAGAATTTACAATGTGTGTGACATCTCTGAGTACTCATTTAACATAGATAAATTCCATGAGTAGCTAGGAAGTGGCAGTCCCATTGATAAGCTGCCCCAGTCCACAGAAATTGGCCATAACATTCCCATTAACTTTGTTTGGGAGCAGTGATTAATGATACAGTGTAGAGACATATCCAAGTCAATATAGATAGGGAACAGTTATTTTCCTCATCCTCCAAAATTTGGCTATCACTGAATAAACATCCTCTTCTGTGGAAGCCTTCCTTCTTTCCTCACACTGATACGCCAGCAATATTGTTGATACTCTAGAGGTGGGGCCTCTCCTCACTCGACTCATGCTCCTACCCTTCAAAGCAAGTGTTTCCTTTATTTCTCTCTATTTCTCCAACGTCCACCTCTAATTTTACAATTTGACCTTATTTTATTTTGTTATAGAGACGTGGGGCATAAGTCAGTCTTAGCTACACCAATAGGCTGCATGCAGGTGAAGTTTGGACCTCCAACTGTTCTTCACTTCCTCTGGTTTAGGACCAGGTACCCTTTGTGCTGTTACATGCCCCTCCTCCCCTGGCAGTGTCCAGCGACTGCCAATCCCTCCT
>NW_006974730.1:0-1007 GCF_000164805.1 Carlito syrichta | reverse complement strand
GAAGATGCCAAGGTATTTCATTTTTTTGTGGCTATTGTGAATGGAATTGTGTTTTTTATTGGGTTTCTGTTTGTTTATTATTGGTGTAGAGAAATGCGATGTCTTTTGTACATTTATTTTGTATCTGAGACTTTGCCAAAGGCCTTTATCAATGTAAGGAGGCCTTTGACAGATTCTCTTGGGTTTTCGAGGTACACCATCATATCATCTGCATAGAGAGATAACTTGACTGCCTCTTTTCCTATTTGAATACCTCTGATTGCCTCCTCTTCTCTGATTGCTCTAGCCAGGACTTCCAATACTATGTTGAACAGGAGGGGAGAGAGTGGGCATCCTTGTCTAGTTCCAGTTTTCAGGGGAATTGGTTCCAATTTTTGTCCATTTAGGAGTATGCTGGCTGTGGGTTTCTCATAGATGGCTTTTATTATTTTGAGGTATGTTCTCCGTATGCCTAGATACAAAGATTCTCTTTGTAGTCTTGAAATGATTGATTTTTGTAAATGTTCCAAGGATACTTAAATGAGAAAATTCTACTTAAGATTAAAAAAAAGTTGATAATATTTGCATCATTACAATGATATTAAGTTTATTACTCAAATTCTCTCTGTCCCCAGCATTATCAACTCACAGACAATTTGGTTTCATCCTTACCCTTAATATTTCCTTCGTTCCTGAATTAATTTAAAGCAAACCCTAGACATTGAATAACTTTATTTGTAATTATTTTAGTATATATTTCTATTTTCTTTTTAAAAAATAATTTGTTTGAAGAAGTAACTAAATAAAATTCTAGCATCATGTCTAGATTTTATGCACCCCACATTTAAAAAACAAATCTATAGACCCCTTCCTTAATTTCCTGGTGTTTTTTTTTTCTTTTAAGTTATTTGTAGAATGAATCAGGGTATTTTTTCTTTTAATAATGTCTTACAGTCTGGATTTTGCTGATTGCATCCCTGTGGTCTGGTTTAAAATGTTCCTCTGTTCTCTGTGTTTGCTGCAATTCA
>NW_006974729.1:0-1499 GCF_000164805.1 Carlito syrichta | reverse complement strand
ACTTGTCTATCATTGCCCTCTGATACTCCTTTGCGTTACTAGTGCTGTCTGATACTCCTTACTTTATTAGTGCCGTCTACTACTCCTTGCTTATTTGTGCCATCTAATCCTCTTTGCCAAATTGTGCTGTCTGATACTCCTTGCCTTATTAGTGCCGTCTGATACTCCTTCCCTGATTAGTGCCGTCTGATACTCCTTGCGTTTTTAGTGCAGTCTGATTCTCCTTGCCTTATTAGTGCCGCCTGATATTTCTTGACTTATTAGTGCCGTCTGATCATACTTGCCTTTGAAGTGCCTTCTGATCCTACTTGTCTTATTAATGCCGTCTGATCCTACCACCCTTATTATTGCAGACTGATACTACTTGTCTTATTAGTGCCGTCTAATACTACTTGCCTTCTTAGTGTCATCTGATAATCCTTGCATTCTTAATGTTGACTGATACTCCTTGCTTCTTAGTGTCGTCTGATACTCCTTGCCTTCTTATTGTCATCTGATCCTCCTTGACTTCTTAGTGTCGTCTGATACTACATGCGATGTTAGTGCCGTTTGATACTACTTTCCTTATTAGTGCCATCTGATACTGCTTGCCACATTAGTGCCGCCTGATTGTAATTGGCTTTATACTGCCGTCTGATCCTACTTGCCTTAATAGTGCCATCTGATACACCTTGCCTTATTAGTGTCGTCTGATACTCCCTCCCTTCTTAGTGCTTTCTGGTACTCGTTGACTTAGTAGTGCCGTCTGATACTACTTGCCTTATTATTGCCGTAATATACTGCTTGCCTTGTTAGAGCCATCTGATACTACTAGCGTTATTAGTGCCGTCTGATACTACTTGCCTTATTAGTGCCGTCTAATACTACATGCCTTATTGTTGCCATCTGATACTACTTGCCTTCTTAGTGTCGTCTTATACTATTTGCCATCTTAGTGTCATCTGATACTACTTGCCTTCTTAGTGTCGTCTGATGCTACTTGCATTCTTATTTTCGTCCGATACTACTTGCCATCTTAATGTCGTCTGATAATAATTGTCTTCTTAGAGTCGTTTGATACTACTTGCCATCTTAGGGTCGTCTGATACTACTTGCCTTCTTTGTGTCGTCTGAAACTACTTGCCTTGTTAGTGTCATCTGATACTACTTGCCTTCTTAGTGTGGTCTGACACTACTTGCCTTGTTAGTGTAGTCTGAAACTACTTGCCTTGTTAGGGCCCTCTGACACTACTTGCCATCTTACTGTCGTCTGATACTACTTGCTTTCTTAGTGTCGTCTGATACTACTTGCCATCTTAATGTCGTCTGATAGTATTTGCCTTCTTAGTGTCGTCTGATACTACTTGCCATCTTAGTGTCGTCTGATACTACTTGCCTTCTTTGTGTCGTCTGAAACTGCTTGCCTTGTTAGTGTCATCTGATACTACTTGCCTTCTTAGTGTGGTCTGACACTACTTTCATTGTTAGTGTAGTCTGAAACTACTTGCCTTGTTAGGACC
>NW_006974728.1:0-495 GCF_000164805.1 Carlito syrichta | reverse complement strand
GAGGACCCCTTTCTCTGATCCCTCCATTGTCCATTGCCCACGAGGACTTTTCACTGGGGAGCCATGGACGCCCATCGTGATGCATGTGGGGGATGTCTTTTTTGTGGCAGTAGTCCCCGTTTGCCTGGCTGGGGCATGGCAGCATGATCATGGAACCCAGGGCTGTGACCTGTGTGGCTCAGGAGGTCCTCCCACTTTAACCCCCAAGCATTTATTACTCTGGGGCCAAAACACTTATTTTGGAGATCTTTCACTAATATGAGGTCTGTCAACGTCACTCAGGCTGGACTCTGAAACCTGGGCTCGGGCAGACTCCTGCCTTGGCCTACCAGGGCATGGGGTTGATGACCATGAGCCACTGTGCCTGGCCTGGACTTGAATGTTCTGTCGGCGGGAGTGATGCAACGGAATGCCCTGGGAAAGAGGCCAGCACTCCCGTGTAGCCAGGACCACGGGGGCCACTTCATGCAACTCCAGAGTTTGCGTTCTGGTGAG
>NW_006974727.1:0-747 GCF_000164805.1 Carlito syrichta | reverse complement strand
TCTGAATCACAGCTCCCCCATAAATTAACCTCAAAACTACAAAAAGTACAGCTTCAGTCCACACTCCAGCCTCAAAAGTGAACGAAGCCAGAGGACCCTCATAAGAAAGAATGGGAGATTGAACAAAGTAAAAGCAACCCCACCTTCCCTGAAAAACAGAATTAAAGAAGGGGAGGGAGAGGGGGAGAGAGAGAAAAATTTACCCAAATGAAGAAAAAAACAAAAGAAGAATATGGGACTCTCCTAGACACCCAGGAGAGCAGACAGTAAGGAAACTGACCTTGGAATGAAAACAATGAAGAGTCCCCAGAATGACTGGTCTCAAACTACAAACCTAGACATCAAGACATTAATGGAGAGATTTTTTTTAAAAATTGAGGAGAGACAAGAAAAAACTAGGAAGGAGTTGATAACTGAGATAACAGTAATAATGAATACTGGGGATGAAATAAATAACAAACTGATAAGCATGGAAAGCAGAATTAGCCAAGCCGAAGAAAGAATCACAGAGATTGCGGACCAAAATATAGAACTAACCCGAACTGTGAAAAACATAGAAAAGAAGCTTAAAAAGACAGAACAAAATCTTCCAGAGAGGAGCAATTACTTCAAGAGAAAGAACCTAAGAGTAATTGGCCTTCTGAAACAGAAAGAGAAATAGAGGCCACCTTGGAACAAACATTCCATGAGATTTGAAGATAACTTCCATTATCTCATTAATGACCCGAAAATTCAAACACAAGAGAT
>NW_006974726.1:0-773 GCF_000164805.1 Carlito syrichta | reverse complement strand
GTGCCTTAGTGACTGTCCCTCTTGTTGGGTGTCCCAGTGACTGGTCTATTCTGCAATCAGTGTACAAGTAATTGGCTCTCTGACTTACAGATTCCCCAGTGCTGGGTCCCCCTCTTGAATGGGTGCCTCAGTGACTATCCCTTCTCTTTAATGGGTTCCTCAGTGTCTGTCTCTCCTCTGTGATGATTCCCCAGACTGGTCCGCCTAAGTATTGGGTGTCCCAGTGATTAGAGCCCTCTGTCATTGGTGCCTGATTTTCTGTCTCTTTTCTGTTATATTTGTCCCAGAGATGGGTGATCCAGTAACTTGAGTTCTGCTATGATGTGTAATCCAGTGAATGACTGTCCTCTATTACAGGTGCCCAACCACTGGCTCTCCTCTGTGATGGATGCTCCAGTGACTTGTCTTTTTCTGGGATTGGTGCCTCAGTGACTACCCATTGTCTCTAATGGGTGCCTCAGTTTCTGATTTTCCTTCGTGATACTTCCCCAGTAACTTGTCCTCCTCTGTAATGGGTGTCTCAGTGACTAGCTCTCCTCTATGATGGGTGTCCTAGTTTCTGGCTCTTTTCTGCAATGTTTTTCACAATGACGGGCTAACCTCTGTGATGGGTAACACAGTAACTAGCATTCTGTTGTGATGTTTGCTCCAGTGACTGGCTGTCCTCTATAACGGGTGCCCTATGACTGGTACTATTCTGTGATGGATGCTCCAGTGACTTGCCTTTTTTTAGAATATTTGCCTCAGTGACTACCCCTTCTCTCTAATGGGTG
>NW_006974725.1:4074-4840 GCF_000164805.1 Carlito syrichta | reverse complement strand
GTCCCCTTCACGTTGCTGCAAAAAACATAATTTCATTATTTTTTAGTGTCCGAGTAGTATTTCATTGTGAATTGGGTACATTTTCTTTATCTAGTCATTCACTGATGGACACTCAGGTTGGTTCCTTATCTTTGCTATTGTGAATAGCACAGTGATAAACATATGAGTGCAGGTATCTTTTTGATATGTTGATTTATTTTCCTTTGAGTAGATACCCAATAGTGGGATAGCTGTGTTGAATAGCAGTTCTATTTTTAGTTCTTTGAGAAATCTCCATACTGTTTACATTAATTTACATTCCCAGTTGTGTATAAGCATTTCCTTTTTCCACATCCACCCTAATATCTGTTGTTCTTTGACTTTTTTAGTAATAGGCATTCTGATTTGTGTAAGACATTTCACTGTGGCTTTAATTTACATTTCTCTGATGTTTAGTGATGTTGAACTTTTAAAAAAATATACTTGGTTATTTGTATGTCTTCTTTTGAAAATGTCTATTCATATCTTTTGCCTACTTTTTAGTGAGATTTTTATTTTGTTGTTGTTGAGCTGTTTGAGTTCCTTGTATATTCTGGATATCAGTCCTTCATAGAATGCATAGTTTGCAAATATTTTCTCTCATTCTGTAGGTAATCTGTCCACACCACTGATTATTTATTGTGCTGTGCAGAAATGCTTTGGGGTTGAATTTTTAGCTCTGCCTATGTCCACGAAGGATCTAAAATTCCATCTTGTGAGGAGATATTCTTATGTTTTCCTGGTTTTT
>NW_006974725.1:1661-2487 GCF_000164805.1 Carlito syrichta | reverse complement strand
GCACCCCTGTAGTTCCAGCTACTTGGAAGACTGAAGTGGAAGGATCGCTGGAGCCCAGCAGGTCAAGCCTGCAGTGGCCCTGGGGTGTGCCATTGCACTTCAGTCGGGTCGATGGAGTGAGATTCCAACTCAAAAAAAAAAGGAAATCAATGCAGAGTAATTTTTTCCCAATATCTTGCTGACAAAGGAGAAGACTTGATATAGTAGTTTTCTTCCCTTTCTTCCAGAAAGGATAGACTAACTCTGCAAAATGTTGTCCAATTTGACAGAAGTCAATGAAGTCTACAACTAGAAATTCACATTTCACCCAACAAAGGGAAAATGCAAATAAAATCTAATCAATACTGCAAGTGCTTTGCAAGCTCTGTCTGGAAATAAAAATAAAAATAGAATTGCTTTACTGATTTAAAATTTTGTTAGCATGTCTCAATTCAGATTTGTTCATGGTTTTATCATATATTTCAGTTGCCTCTAAAGTAAATAGCTGAAAATTCTACCAGGCTGTAAACCTACGCAAAAGAGTAAGTAGTTTGCTTTTATTGAATATTCTTCTTATACAGGTCTATTTTTTGAAAGGTATTTTGCTAAAATTAGTGGGAGATGCAGTAGTTTGTTATGGGTGAGTACTTTGCTAAAAATAGTGGGAGCTGCAGTAACTTGCAATGTGCAAGTTACAGTCTAGTGTGGGAGAGAAAATGTGGATTATATAAAGATTATTTGTGCTATTAGAATTAAACAGGTTTGTACATTATAGCAATTGCTAATAGACATTGCATTGCCTTAATTTAGATCACAAAGGATTCTTCACAGATTTTTACTTCCTTGG
>NW_006974725.1:0-328 GCF_000164805.1 Carlito syrichta | reverse complement strand
GAAAAAAAAACAACCCCATTATAAAGTGGGCAAAATATATGAACAGACACTTCTCAAAGGAAGACATTCAAGCAGCCAACAGACACATAAAGAAATGTTCAACCTCACTAATCAGCAAGGAGAATCAAATGAAAACCACACTGAGATATCACCTAACTCCAGTCTGAATGGTAATTATCAATAAATCAAAAAATAGCAGTTGGAGATTCCACGAGATGGTGATGGCATAGGTGGATTTGTGAGACTCTCCAAATGTTTGTTCATAAAACGATTCTTACTTTTCTTCCCACAGCCCCCTACCTAATGCCATTTGCACTGGTATGAGGCC
>NW_006974724.1:0-387 GCF_000164805.1 Carlito syrichta | reverse complement strand
CCTCTCCCCCTCCCCCCCCACAGGCAGTTTCTGTGTATGTCCCACAATGGCTTCCCAGATGGAATCAGGTGAATAGACATACACTGATCAATCGGATTTTTTCCTGAATTGAGAGTCAGAAAGGGAATTCCTTCTTAAGTAAGAGCCAATATCACCAGAACTCACCTTCTTAGATTATATTGTATAATATTTATTTACCTGTATAAAGACTTTAAAACTGCAATAAAGAATGACACAATATATAGGCAATTTGTAGCAAATTTGAGAGTTTAGGATATGTCACAACATTCTATAGATGCAACTTACTTAAAAATCACTCAAGGGGTCGGCGGCAAGATGGCGACCGGGCAACCCGGTGTCTGAAGCCCTCTGCAAGGGAGATCTGAA
>NW_006974723.1:0-2568 GCF_000164805.1 Carlito syrichta | reverse complement strand
TATTAGTGTCTCTGATACTACTTGCATATTAGTATCGTCTGATACTACTTGCCTTTATCAGTATCTTATGATACTACTTAACTTATTAGTGTCTTATAATACTAGTAGCCTTATTAGTGTCTTATGATACCTGCTTTTCTTATTAGTGTCGTCTGATACTTCTTGTCTGATTAGCGTCATCTGATACTACTTGCCTTATTAGTGTCGTCTGATTCTACTTGCCTTATTAGTGTCTTATGTTACCATTTGCCTTAATACAGTCTTATGGTACTACTTACCTTAATAATGACTTATGATACTACTTGGCCTTATTAGTGTCTTATGATACTTCTTGCCTTATTAGTGTCGTCTGATGTTACTTGCTTTATTAGGGTCGTCAAGTACTACTTGCCTTATTACTGTCTTCTGATACTACTTGCCTTATTAGTGTCTTATTATACTACTTAATTTAATAGTGTCTTATTGTACTACTTTCCTTATTAGTGTCTTATGATACTACTTGCCTTGTTATTGTCGTCTGATACTACTTGCCTAATTAGTGTCTTAAGATATTACTTGCCTTATTAGTGTCGTCTGATACTACTTGCCTTATTAGTTTCTTATGATACTACTCGACTTATTAGTGTCTTCTGATACAACTTGACTTTTTAGTGTCATCATATTAGTGTCATCTGATACTACTTTCCTTGTTAGTGTTATCTTATACTACTTGCCTTATTAGTGTCGACTGATACTACTTGCCTTATTATGTCGTCTGATTCTACTGTCGTATTATTGTCGTCTGATACTACTTGCCTTATTAGTGTCATCTGAATCTTCTTGCCCTATTAATGACAACAGATACTACTTGCCTTAGTATTTTCGTCTGATACTACATGACTTATTAGTGTCGTCTGAAACTTCTTGACTTCCTAGTGTCGTCTGTTAATACTTGCCTTACTTCTATCGTCTGATACTACTTGCCTTAATAGTGTCATCTGATTCTACTTGCCTTATTATTGTCGTCTGATACTGCTTGCCGTATTAGTGTCGTCTGATACTTCTTGCCTTATTAGTGTCATCTAATACTCCTTGCCTTATTAGTGTCTTATGATACTACTTGTCTTTTAAGTGTCTATGATACTACTTGCCTTATTAGTGTCATTTGATACAACTTGCCTTAAAATGTCTTATGATACTCCTTGCCTTTTAAGTGTCTTATGATACTACTTACCTTATTAGTGTTGTTTGATGCTACTTGCATTATTAGTTTCGTCTGTTACTACTTGCCTTATTAGTGTCATCTGATATTACTTGCCTTATTACTGTGTTCTGATAGTACTTGCCTTATTAGTGTCTTATGATACACCTTGCCTTATTAGTGCCTTATGATAATTCTTGCCATATTAGTGTCGTCTGATTGTACTTGCCTAATCAGTGTCGTGTGAAACTACTTGCCTTACTAGTGTCTTATGATACTACTATCCTTATTACTGTCATCTGATACAACTTGCATTAATGTCTTATGATACTATTGCCTTATTTATGTCTTATGATACTACTTGCCTTATTAGTGTCGTCTGATACTACTTGCCTTATTAATGTCTTATGTTACTACTGGCCTTATTAGTGTCGTCTGATACTACTTGACTTGTTAGTGTGTTATGATTACATGTGCCTTGTTAGTGTCGTCTGATACTACTTGCCTTACTAGTGTCTTATGATACTACTTGCCTTATTATTGTCGCCTGATACTACTTGAATTAGTAGTGTCATCTGATACTACTTGCTTATTAGTGTCTTATGATACTACTTGCCTTATTAGTATCTTATGATACTACTTGCCTTATGAAGGTCACCTGATACTACTTGCCTTTTTACTCTCTTATGATACTACTTACCTTATTAGCGTTTTAAGATATTCCTTGCCTTACTAGTGTCTTATGATACTACTTGCCTTATTAGAGTCTTAAGATATTACTTTGCCTTATTCTTGTCTTATGATACTACTTGGCTTATGCCTGTCTTATGATACTACTTGCCTTATTCCTGTCTTATGATATTACTTGCCTTTTACGTGTCTTATGATACTCCTTGCCTGTTCATGTCTTATGATACTACTTGCCTTATACGTGTCTTAGGATACTACTTGTCTTATTTTTGTCGTATGATATTACTTGCCTTATTCGTGTCTTATGATACTACTAGCCTTATTATTGTCTTATGGTACTACTTGCCTTCTTAAATCGACTGTTACTACTTGCCTTATTCTTGTCTTATGATACTGCTTGCCTTATTCGTGTCTTATGATACTACATGCCATATTCGTGTCTTTTGATACTACTTGCATTATTAGTATCTCATGATACTACTTGAATTATTAGTGTCTCCTGATACTACTTGCCTTACTAATGTCTTTTGATAATACTTGACTTAATATTGTCGTCTGATACTTCTTGACTTATTAGTATCATCTGATACTGCATGCTGTATTGGTGTCATCAGATAATACTTGACTTATTAGTGTCCTTTGATACTACTTGCATTATTAGTGTCGTCCGATACTACTTGCCTTATTAGTGTCATCGA
>NW_006974722.1:0-820 GCF_000164805.1 Carlito syrichta | reverse complement strand
CAGTGAGCATTTCCCCAGCCTTTCAAGGAGTCAGAATAACAGGCGCACACCCACACTCCTGGCTCATTGGGGGTGGAGGGTTGAGATGAAGTTTCGTTGAGTTACTCGAGGCTGGACACAGGCCGTCTGCTGGCCTCGGTTTCCTGAAGTGCTGAAATGACAGGATGAGACCCCAAGCCTGGCCTCCAAACCTTCGTAGAAAATGAATATGAAGGCCTGGTGTGGTGGCCCACGCCTGGAATTCCAGTATTCTAGGAGGACAAGGCGGGAGGATGTCTGGAACCCAGGAGCTCAGGGCCAGCCTGGGCCAAGCAGGGAGACCCCATCTTCACTCCCATCCAATTTAGGGGTTTGGGGTCGAGGTGTCCGTCATCCAGGCCTCTCCAAAGGCTGAGGCAGGTTGATCACCAGAGCTCATGATTTCGAAGCTGGCTGAGAATGATGGTCATGTCCCCGGGGCCCAGCCTGGTCCACAGAGCCAGACCTGTCTCCAAAAACATCAGAATTGTACACTGCGTGATGATTCTCAACTGGATGTGGTGTGTTCACAGGGTGACTGGATTTAGATGCAGGAAAAATGGGATTGGGGGAAGAAATGTCCTGGGGTGAGGGACGTGTTCCTGTCCTTTTGGGGCAGAAGGTCCTCGTTACCAAGTGGGATGTTCGGTCTGCCTGGGGCACATTTCTTACTTCAGAAAGGAGAGCCAGCAGGACCAAGGCCAGGAAGCCTAAGGAACACCCACACCAAACCTGGGGCAGTCATTGGCGGGGGTAGGAGATGTTTGGTGATGAGTTTGGTGACCCTTACATGTGCAGGGGT
>NW_006974721.1:0-757 GCF_000164805.1 Carlito syrichta | reverse complement strand
TCTATGTTCACTGGGAGATGCTCATAGCAACATTGTCTGTAACAGTCCCAAATAGGAAAGAAATACAATGGTCTATCAACCCATCAACATTAGAATATGTAAGTAAATCATGACAAAAAACACCATTTTGTCACGTTCTTGAACAGTTAATTCATTTTTGGAGCAAAGACTTTATTATATGTGCAATGGGTTTTTATTCAAAAATAAAATTTAAAAATACACTATAAAAAGCATTATCATATTATCACGGTTTCAGACAAAAACAATACCCTCTAATTCACACAATTCAAAAGTTACTATTCAGAGAATCCCATGAATGGCATGCTCTATTTGTGTGAGCCCCCAAACAAGCCCCAGATAAATTGACTTGTACACTGAGGAAAGAAAGAAAAGGCATACATCTACAACTCTTCATTGGGTTGCCAATGTGTAGTATTTCCATATGGTTTAGAGTACATTGTGTTTTGTTTAATTTTGACTTAAGGGTATTTCAGTGCTCTAACATCATTTGAAAATAACATTTTAATACAAGGTAATTATGACTATCTAAAAAGTAGAAAATCTGGTGGACAAAGTGGTGCAGAAAATTAGAAAGTACTTTTCCTCCCACCCTCCTCCACTAGTGACCACCAAAGTCATGTATTTTCTTTTACTTCTGGAGACTGTAATAATCTTGAAAACTACGTCGGTGTATTTTTAAAATTTATTATGTATATAAACTAGTTTATTATCATATACATAATTATTTTGGATACTT
>NW_006974720.1:0-745 GCF_000164805.1 Carlito syrichta | reverse complement strand
AAATGTGAAAGGAGGATTGGTTTGAATCTTTTCAGGAGAAATTTTCGAACTGTAATCAGTGAGAGCAGTCACAGTTTCATTAAGGATCTCTTGTAAAGAGGCCCAATTTTCGTGAGCCAGAAAAATGTCATTCATATAATGGATTAAATACTGACTAGGATATTTGCTTCTAATACCTTGTAAGGCTGCATCCACATACATTTGGCACAAGATGGGGTGGTTTTTCATACCGTGTGGCAGGACTTTCCATTGAAATCTTTAAAATGGTCGCTTTAAATTCTCAGAGAGTAAACAATGTAGATTGTTCATAATTATCTGGGCTTAAAGGTATAGTAAAGAAACAATCCTGTAAATCAACTATAATATTGAAGTTAACAGGTATAGCAATCCAGGCTGCCACGTTCCCATGGCTTCCATAGTAGCGTTAATTGCGCTTAAATCCAGTAAAAGTCTCCATTTACCAGATTTTCTTAATGACAAAAATAGGAGTGTTTCAAGGGCTAGTGGTTGCCATTCAGAGGGGCTAGTAGAAGGCTCTATGTGACCAACCTCTAATTGTTGTTAAACTAGTTTTTTGACTGCCTTAGCTTTTCTGAGGGCATGGGCCATTGTTCCACCCAAACTGGTTTGTCTTTCCAAGCAATCAATCTTGAAAACAATGGCCCCTAAGGTAAATTCGAATAACCAATACCTGTTCTGCTAGTTTTCTTAGTTATTTGGACAGGCTCCTGTATTCCTTGCCCGT
>NW_006974719.1:0-611 GCF_000164805.1 Carlito syrichta | reverse complement strand
ACCATAAATAGACCAATAACAAACAAGGAAATAGACTATGTAATAAGAAAACTACCTACAAAAAAAAAGCCCCGGACCAGATGGCTTTCCAGCAGAATTCTACAAGACATTTAAGGAGGAACTGATTCCAATCCTATTGAAGCTATTTCAGGCGATTGAGAAAGATGGAACCCTCCCCAAATCATTTTATGAAGCTAACATCACTTGATACTCAAGCCAGGTAATGATCCAACAAAAAAGAGAACTACAGGCCAATATCTTTGATGAACATAGATGCTAAAATTCTCAATAAGACCCTAACAAACCAGACTCAACAACACATTTCAAAAATCATCTATTATGACCAAGTAGGCTTCATCCCTAGGACGCAAGGCTGGTTCAACATTCGTAAAACAATAAATGTAATTAAATACATTAACAGATGTCAAAATAAAAACCACATGATTATATCATTAGATGCAGAAAAAGCTTTTGATAAAATCCAGCACCCCTTCTTGATAAAAACCCTCAAACATTAGGCATACAGGGAACATACCTCAAAGAAGTAAAAATCATTACAAGAAACCCACAGCCAGCATACTCATAAATGAACAAAAATTGGAATCATTTCC
>NW_006974718.1:0-656 GCF_000164805.1 Carlito syrichta | reverse complement strand
GACTTAACTAGCTAAATTAGCTAGATAAGCATCCGGCTAGCCAGCTGGTTTAACTAACCAGTCACCTAGCTAGCCAGATGACTAACCAGCTCAATTAACTAACTCGCTGACTTAACTAGCTAGTCAGATGACTAGCCAGCTGACTTAATTAACTAGCTACCTACCTACACAGGTAGGTAACCAACTGACTTACCTACCTGATTTAACCAGTTAGCCAGTTGGCTAGCCAACTGACTTATCTCGCTAGCTCTAGCTAGCCAGATTGCTAGCTACTTGAATTAGCTAGCTGACCTAAGCAACTAGACAGTTGGTTAGCCAGCTGACAGAACTAGTTGACTTAACTCATTAGCCAGCTGAATTACCTAGTTGAAATCACTAGCTAGCCAGGTGGCTATCCAGCTAACTTAACTAGCTAGCTGCCTATGTGTCACGCTGGCTTTTCTGCTGACTTAACTGCCCAACTACCTAGCTAACCAGCTGAAAAGCGAGCTGCCATAACTAGGTGACTTAACTAGCTAGCCAGCTGGCTAGCCAGCTGAATTAACTAGCTAGCTACCCAGCCAGGTAGCTGGCTAACCAGGTGAATTAACTAACTTAATTAGCTAGCCAGCTGACTTAACTAGGTAGCTACATAGCTAGCCAGCTGACTATACTAG
>NW_006974717.1:2267-2951 GCF_000164805.1 Carlito syrichta | reverse complement strand
AATCTGCATAGGTTTATAATGAATAAAGAGATTGAAGTAATAATCAATAAAAACTTCCCACAAAGAAAATTCCAGGTTTACATGGATTTATTAGTAAAATTTTACCAGGCACTTAATAAAAGAATTAATACCAGTTCTTTATAAACTGGCCCCCTAAAAAAAGAAGAGCAAGACACACTTTCAATCTCACTAAATGAGGCTGCTACAAAACCAGGTAAAGCCATCATAAGAAAACAAAACTACATACTAATATCCTCTATCATTTATGAATATAGATACAATTCTCAACAAAATATAAGCAAATATAATCTAACAACATATCAGAAGGATTATATACTGTGACCATGTTAGGTTTATCCCAGGTTTCCAAGCTTGGTTCAGCATATGAAAATTAATCAATGTAATAAATCACATTAATAGAATAAAGAATAAAACACACATGAGAATCCCAGACTCCTAAAAAATTCAATATCCTTTTTATAATTTAAAAACAAAACTCAACAAACTAGAAACAGATGAAACAAGGATGTCTATTCTCACTACTTCAACATTTTAGTAGAAATACTAGCCAGGGCAATAAGAAATACTAGACAGGGCAATAAGAAAAGAAGGAAGGAGGAGGAGGAGGAGGAGGAGGAAGAGGAGAAGGAGAAGAAGGAGAAGAAGAAGGAGGGGAAGGAGGAG
>NW_006974717.1:0-772 GCF_000164805.1 Carlito syrichta | reverse complement strand
TCAAACAATGAAGAGTTCCAGAATGATTGGTCTCAAACCACAAACCCAGATATCAAGATATTAATAGAATAAATAGATATGAGGAAAGACAAGAAGAAAGAATGAAGAAGTTGATAACTGAGATAGCAGCAACAAAGAATACAATGAATGAAATAAACAACAAACTGATAAACATGGAAAGCAGAATTAACCAAGCAGAAGAAAGAATCTCAGAGCTTGAGGACCAAAATATGGGACTAAACCAATCTCTTAAAAACATAGAAAAGAAGCTTTAAAAGAAAGAGATGAGTGATTATATCAAGAGGCTGAAACTAAGAATAATTGGAATCCCTGAGGCAGATAGGCAGAGACCACTCTGGAGCAAACATTCAATGAAATTATCCAAGGAAAACTTCTCTCATCTTATCAGAGACATAACTATTGAAACACAAGATTTAGAGTGCAAGACATCAAATAGAAGGCCAACTCCTAGACACATAATAATTTACTTACACAAAGTAAGTACAAAAGAAAAAAATTCTAAAAGCAGCAAGAAAGGTCAGACTATCTATGGGAGAAGATTAAGTAGAATAGCAGCAGACTTATCTACAGAAACACTACAGGCTAGAAGAGATTGAAGTCCAATTTTCAAAGTTCTCAAAGATAAACAATTTAAACCAAGAATTTCCTACCCAACTAAGCTAAGTTTCATCAGCAAGGGAGAGTTATAATTCTTCCCAGACATTCCCTAAGAGTTTATATGGCCCCCAGACCAGCTCTACAAGAAACACTT
>NW_006974716.1:0-5841 GCF_000164805.1 Carlito syrichta | reverse complement strand
GGGGACCTGCTCGCCTCTCCCATGGGGTGCTTGGGTGAAAGGGAGGGCTGGTGTGACTCAAATCTTTGGTGTGGTGGGATGGTTGGGCGACTCACGCATGTGTCTTCGGCACTCAGGGAGGCTGGGATGGGAAGAAGGTTGGAGCCTCGGAACTCGAGACAAAGCTCAACATCATAGCAAGCCAGCACCTCAACCCAAGCAAAACATAGAAAACCATGGGTGATGGCATGCCTCAGGGGGAGGATCGCCTCTGGCCCATAGTTCAAAACTGGAAGGAAGACCAGGATGTCAACCAAATGGAAAACGTGTGATTGCAGCAGTTTGGGAGGCTCAGGCCATGAGGATGGCCAGAGATGGGTGGTTTGAGAGCCATGAGGAAAGAAAAGAAAGACAAAAAAAGAAAGAAAGAAAGAAAGAAAGAAAGAAAGAAAGAAAGAAAGAAAGAAAGAAAGAAAGAAAGGAAGAGAAGATGGAGATAGCATACGTGGATTCGTGAGACTCTCCGAGTTCCCCAAAAGTCTCTTACTTTTCTTTCTGCAGCCCACTGCCCACTGCCAGCCACACTGGTACAAGGCTCGGGGAAATTTGATCCCACGCAGGGCCAGATATTGTGGCCCCTGATGGTGGCTGCCCCACTATATGTGACTCCCACCTGCTCAGGAGTCCTGGGTCTCAGCTCCCTCCCAAGCTACATTGTCTCGCCCAGCCCCCAACACCAAACTGCAGGTCAACCAGGGAGGCTCTGAGCGCCCATCCCTCAGAGATACCATTCCCATTACTGGCTGAAGTGCCCTGTGAGGGACCCAGGGCCATCACCTGCCCTTTGGAGCTTTAGAACTCTGGAGCCCCAGGCCCGCCCTGGCTGAGGCACTCAGCATGCGACCTCAAGCTTGTGTAAGAGAGCAGAATCCCAAGCTTGTGTAAGGTGCTGATCAGAGGCTTCCAGCTCCAGGGGAGGGAAAGCTTGACCCTCTCCTCCACTCCAGCCAGCTGGTGACACCCCAGATCCAGCGCTCAGCTGAGCAGCTGATCCTGCCCAGAGACCCAGATGAGCATCTCTAAAAGTGAAAGTGCAGCTATTACCTCCGCAATTCTCCAGGCAGATTTGCATCGCCCTGCACACCTATCAGAGCCTCCACCTTGGTTCCCATGGACACGTCGTTAAACAGGAGACAAAGCCCCTCCCCTATGCTGAACAGACTGAGACAACTAAGAGTCACAGACCTCCCAGGCAGCAGGGTAGCCACCTGCAACAAAACCAAAGGGGAGAGGCTGGAGATCAGAGCTCAAGTGATTTTAACCACTAAGGAAAGATTACAGAACTAGTCTGATCTCTTATTTTGACCTTAGGTTTTATCATTCTGACTGTATGTTTTGCTCACTATTGTTTGCTTTCTAACTTACTCTATCTGTTTCATGATCTTATTGGTCTGTCTCTGTGTAGCTAGCAGTATTCTTTAGGGAACATTCCTTCAGTGTTTTCTTTTTCACTTCTCTCCGGCCTTGTGTCTCTTTTTCACCTGTTAGTTGGTATGTATGTCTGTTTACCCTCTCACTCTTCTCTCTTTATAACTTCCTAATGACCGTCCCTTCCTCCATTACTTTCCTCTTTTGTACCTCCTTTTGCTCCAGGGACTAGAGAAAAATCTACATATATGAAGAAAAACCAAAAGAAGAATATGGGTCTCTACCAGACCCCTGGGACGGCAAACGCTGAGAAAACTGACTATAGAATGCAAACAATGAAGAGCCCCTAGAATGACTTGTCTCAAACTACAAACCTAGATATCAAGACATTAATGGACAGATTAAAAAGAATTGAGGAGACTCAAGAAGAAACTAGAAAGGAACTGATATCTGAGATAACAGTAATAAAGAATACTGTGAATGAAATAAATAACAAACTGAGAAACATGGAAAGCAGAATTACCCAAGCAGAAGAAAGAATCTCAGAGCTTGAGGACAAAATATAGAACTAACCCAAACTCTCAAAAACACAGAAAACAAGCTCAAAACCACAGAAAAAAATCCTTCAAGAGATGAGCGATTACTTCAAGAGACCAAATCTAAGAGTAATTGGCCTTTCTGAGGCAGAAAGAGAGACAGAGACCACACTGGAACAAACCTTCCAAGAGATCATTCAAGAAAACTTCCCTTATCTAGTCAATGAAGCAAAAATTCAAACACAAGAGATTCAGGGAACACCTGAAGGACAACAAATGAGAAGATCAGCTCGTAGACACATGATAATGCGCCTAAACAAGGAAGGCATAAAATAAAATCCTAAAGACAGCAAGAGAAAAAGGCCAGATCACCTACCATGGAAAACCAATCAGAATAGCAGCAGATTTATCTACAGAAATGCCGCAGGCTAGGAGAGTTTGAAGCTCTACAAGATAAACAATTTCTAAAAGATAAACAATTTCAACCAAGAATAACCTACCCGGCCAAGCTAAGCTTCAACAGCAAGGGAGAATTAAAATTTTTTCCAGATATCCAATCCCTAAGAACTTACACTGCCACCAAACCACTTCTACATGAAACACTTAAGAAAGTACTAAACACAGAAGAAAAGGAGAAAAAAAGAACAACATTCTTCACAAGAGTACAGGAAAAATAATAAAATACACATGAACCAACCACAAAACCAAAGAAAGACAATAAACCAAGTGGAAGAACAACTCTATAAGAACTCTATGATAGGTACATACTCTCACATTTCAGTAATTACCCTGAACGTGAATGGACGAAATGTACCACTGAAAAGACATAGTATGGCAAAATGGATAAAATATCAACAGGCAAGAATATGCTGCCTTCAAGAGACCCATCTCACTAGAAAAGACGTGCACAGACTCAAAGTAAGAGGATGGGAAACAAATTTTCAGGCGAATGGAACACAAAAGAAAGAAGGAGTCACGATCCTAAATTCAGACAAAATATCATTTAAGCTATCAAAAACTAAAAAAGACACAGATGGCCACTACCTAATGATAAAAGATTCACTCCATGAACAAGAAATATCTATCCTAAACATATATGCACCTAATATAGGTGCACTAACTTTTATAAAGCAACTCCTAGGAAAACTAAAGAAAGATACTGACTCTAACGGCATCATAACTGAGGACTTTAATACCCTACTCATAACCCTAGATGGATCATCAGGACAAAAATTAAGCAATGAGATCCAGAACCTCAATGTGACTTTTGACCAAATTGATTTAACTGATACCTACAAAACACTCTATCCAAAGACCACAGAATGCACATTCACCTCATCACCACTTGGAAAGTATTCTAAGATTGACCACATAATTGGCCATAAATCAAGCATAAGTAAATTTAAATGGGCCAAAATTTTACTATGCACCTTTTCAGACCACAGTGGAATAAAAATGAACATTAAAGGTGGGCTCGGTGGCTCAGCCTGTAATCCCGCGCCTTTGGGAGGCTGAGGTGAGTGGATTGCCTGAGCCCGTGGGTTCAAGACCCGCCTGAGCAGCGAGACCTCATCTCTACAATAAAAATCAAAAAATCAGACAGGCGTGGTGGCACATGCCTGTAATTCCGGCTACTTGGAAGGCTGAGACGGAAGGATCTGGAGCCCAGCAGGTCAAGGCTGTGGTGGCCGGGAACAGCCACTGGACTCCAGTCTGGGCGACAGAGTGAGACTCCAACTAAAAAAAAAATGAACATTAACACCAACGAGGTTTCCCCAAAACCCACAAAGACATGGACACTAAATAGTATGATGCTTAACAACTCATGGGTCAATGATGAAATCAAAACAGAGATCAAAAGACACCTGGAAACAAATGAAAATGAAGAAACATCTTACCAGAATCTCTGGGACGCCATGAAACCTGCAGTATGAGGGGAATTTATATCCCTACAAACGCACATGAAGAAAATGGAAGGAGCACAAATTAACAGCCTAACAAGCCACCTAAGCAAGCTGGAAAAGCAAGACCACAAAAGCCCTAATTTCATCAGAAGAATCCAGATCACCAAAATAAAAGCCCAAATCCAGGACATAGAAAACAAAAAGATATTACAAAAAAAAAAAAACAATGAAATAAAAAGCTGGTTCTTTTAAAGGGTAAACAAGATCGATGGTCCCATACCTAGACTGACCAAGAAAAAGAAAGAAACAAACAAACACAAAATATGAAGTCACATATGAACCTGAAGAAATACAAAAGATCATTAGAGACTACTATGTACACTTGTATGGAAACAAACTTGAAAGCCTCAAGGAAATGGAGGACTTTCTGTCATCACATAACCTGCCTAGGTTGAAACAAGAAGAAATTGAGACCCTAAATAGCAATCAAGGAAATTGACTACATAATAAGAAAATTACCTACCAAAAAAGTCCTTGACCAGATGGCTTTCCGGCAGAATTCTACAAGACATTTAAGGAGGAGCTGATTCCAATCCTACTGGAGGTATTTCAGGCGATTGAGAAAGATGGAACCCTCCCCAAATCATTTTATGAAGCTAACTTCACATTGATACCCAAGCCAGATAAAGATCCAACAAAGAAAGAGAACTACAGGCCAATATCTTTGATGGGCATCGATGCTAAAATTCTCAACAAGATCCTCACAAACCTGATTCAACAACACTTCTCAAAAATCATGCATCATGACCAAGTAAGCTTTATCCCTGGGATGCAAGTTTGGTTCAACGTTCATAAAACCATAAATGTAATTAAATACATCAACAGATGTCAAAACAAAAACCACATGATTATATCATTAGCTGGAGAAAAACCTTTTGATAAAATCCAGCACCACTTCTTGGTAAAAACCTTCAAACATCTAGGCATACGGGGAACATAGCTTAAAGTAATAAAAGCTATCTACGAGAAACCCACAGTCAGCATTCTCCTAAATGGACAAAACTTGGAAACATTTCCCCTGAAAACTGGAACAAGACAAGGATGCCCACTCTCATCCCTCCTGTTCAACATAGTATTGGAAGTCCTGGCTAGAGCAGTCAGAGAAGAGAAAGCAATCAGGGGTATCCAAATAGGAAAAGAGGAAGTCAAATTATCTCTCTTTACAGATGACATGATCGTCTACCGTGAAAACCCAAGAGAATCTGTCAAAAACCTCCTTACACTGATAAAGGCCTTTGGCAAAGTCTGAGGATATGAAATAAATGGGCAAAAGACAATTGCATTTCTTCACACCAATAATAAACAAACAGAAACACAAATAAAAGGCACTATTCCATTCAAAATAGCCACAAAAAATGAAATACCTTGATAACTTTCTAACCAGAGACATGAAAGACCTTTACAATGAAAACTACAAAACTCTGATCAAAGAAATCAAAGATGACGCAAACAAGTGGAAAAATATCCCATGCTCATGGATTAGAAGAATCAACATTGTGAAGACGTCCATCTTACCTAAGACAATCTACAGATTCAATGCAATATCTATCAAATTATCAGGAACATTCATCTCAGACCTAGAAAAAACAACACAGGAATTCATATGGAAACACAAATGACCAAGAATAGTCAGAACAATCCTCAACAAAAAAAAAAAAAAAAAAGAGAGTTGGTATCACATTACCAGACTTCAAACTTTACTGTAAAGCTACAATCATGAAAACAGCTTGGTATTAGTATAGGAACAGGCATATAGATCAATGGAATGGAATTGAGATTCCAGAAGCAAAACCTCAATTTCTCAATCAACTCATCTTCAACAACGTCTCCACCACCTACCACTGGGGAGAGGAGAACCTATTCAGTAAATGGTGCTGGGAAAACTGACTGACCACATGCATAAGATTGAAACAGGAACCCTATCTATCCCCATC
>NW_006974715.1:0-765 GCF_000164805.1 Carlito syrichta | reverse complement strand
CTTACACAGGCTTGAGGAGTCACACTGAGTGCTCAGCAGGGTGGGCCTGGGGCTCCAGATCTCCAAAGCTCCAAAGGGCAGGTGGTGGCCCTGGTTCCCTCACAGGGCACTTTATCCAGAAATAGGGCCGGTATCTCTGAGGGGCGGTTGCCCAGAGCCTCCCTGGGTGACTAGCAGCTTGGTGCTGGGTGCTGGTCATGACGATGTAGCCAGGGAGGGAGCGGAGATCTGGGATTTGGGATTCCCCAGCCAGCAGGAATCACATATATAGTGGAGCAGCAGCTGCCAGGCCACAATATCTGGCCCTGCGTGGGACCAAATGTCCCCTGGCTTCGTACCAGTGTGGCTGGCGATGGGCAGGGGGCTGCAGGGAGGAAAGTAATAGTGCTTTTGGGAACTCACGTTCGGAGAGTCTCATGGATCCACCTATGCCATCACCATCTTCAGAAGTCCTCTCCCATTTATTTTCAAAATAAACCCTGAACCATGTTTAAATACCTTTGTGGAGTCACTTCCTGCTTCTTTATTCTCTTTTTCATGGACTTTCACTTTGGCAGGCTTTTATGTTCAAATAATGGAGGGAAGCAATCAAAATGAAATCCTGTAAACCAATCAGCAAATAGGACATGTAAATAAAGGAATTTTGTCGCAAATCTTTAAACCAATCAACAAACAGGGCATGTGGATAAACTAGCTATGTGTTTCGTGTAGGTAACGTCCAGGTAAGTGATGTAACCTCTGGAATATCCAGCCTATGAGAAAGCA
>NW_006974714.1:0-760 GCF_000164805.1 Carlito syrichta | reverse complement strand
TCAGTTTAACTGCATGAGTTTCTTCTTTTCTTCTAGAGGAGGGGGTAGGTGGGGAAGGCTATAAAGTAACAATAAGAAATGTAAAGATGTCTATTTCTATAAGCATGGTTAAACGAGACATCATATAATGAGACTGCATTCAGAACTCCATTTTCTATACTTGGAAACTAAATTGCTTGTACCCAGTAGAGAGAGCTGACACTGTGCACAACGACAGACAGCTTGTTACATATATATTTGTTGCAGGGTTCAAAAGCTGTGAATTTACTGTAGTACATGAGTACATGGGAGATGATCTCACAGATGCAATGAAAGTTTCCCATAATTGTATCCAGAAAGGAGTCATTTGGTTTTAGAAATCTAGAAATATTTAAAAGTAACCATTTTGGTTTTTAGATTTTCACACAAACTTTAAATCAGAAATCTTTTTTTTTTTCTTTTCGAGTTGGGGTCTCACTCAGTCGCCACGACTCGAGTGCAGTGGCTGGGGCCACTGCAGCCTCGACCTGCTGGGCTCCAGTGATCCTTCCACCTCAGTCTTCCAAGTAGCTGGAACTACAGGTGTGCGCTACCACGCCCAGCTAATTTTTGATTTATTGTAGAGATGAGGTCTCGCCGAGTTGCCCAGGCGGGTCTCGAACCCACAGGCTCAGGCAACCCACTCAACTCAGCCTCCCAAAGTGTGGGATTACAGGCTGAGCCACCGAGTCCGGCTTGGAGATTTTTTAAACATGCTCTAGGGAATGAGATGTATAAAGGA
>NW_006974713.1:0-657 GCF_000164805.1 Carlito syrichta | reverse complement strand
TATGTTTATGTCTTCTGTGTGTGTGTGTGTGTGTGTGTGTGTGTGTGTGTGTGTGTGCACGTGTGTATAGTGTGTATATAGTATGTGTGTATGGTTGTATTAGTGTGCATACATATATATGTATGTATATGTACACATCCATAGGGCGATTATTCATTACTAATAATTCACTTCATGTAAACATCTTATTATTTATTTATTATTTTCATTTTTATTATGAAGTTGTGGGGTACAGTTAAGGATTAGGTATACAATTGCGTTTCATTCAGGCACCCTGTTGATATAGGGTGTTTCCCCATTCCCAGATGGATATTTGCTACTGTTAATCCCATCTCCCTCCCCCCACCATAGTTTCCCAGTATGGTGAGTCATTTTCATACAGAATTGCATTGGATGTTTAAGGTCCATTATATGAGTGAGAACATGTGATATTCGGATCTTTGTTTCTGTGAGAGGTCACTCAGTATTATAGACTCTAGTTCCATCCAGGTTGCTGCGAAATTCATGATTTTGTTGTTTTTTATGGTTGCGTAGTATTCCATCGTGTATATGTACCACATTTTTTTAATCCAGTCCTCTTTTGATGGGCAGCATGGCTGTTTCCAGGTTCTTGCTATTGTGAACAACGCTGCGATAAACATGCGTGTGCAGGTCTCG
>NW_006974712.1:0-650 GCF_000164805.1 Carlito syrichta | reverse complement strand
CCAGCTGACTTAACTAGCTGACTTAACTATATAGCTCCCTAACTAGCAAGTTGACTTTAACTAGCTAACTTAACTACCTAGTAACATAGCTAGCCAGCTGACTGACCATCTGACTTAACTAACTGATTTAACCAGCTAACCAACTGGTTAGCCAGTTGGCTTAACTAAGTTACTTAACTAGCAAGCCTGGTGGTTGGCCAGCTTAATTAACTAGCTGACTTAACCAGATAACCATTTGGGTAACCAGCTGACTAAACTAGCTAGCTACCTAGCTAGAGAGTTGGGAAGCCAGCTGAATTAACTACTTGTCTTAAGTAGCTAGCCAGCTGGCTAGCCAGCTGACTTAACTAGCTTGCTACCTAGCTAGCCAGCTGGTTAGTCAGCTAACTTAACTTGTTGACTTAACCAGCTAGACAGGTGGGCAGCCAGCTGACTCAACTAGCTGACATAACTAGATAGCCAGTTGGCTATACAGCTGACTTAACTAGCTCTCTACCTAGCTAGCTAGCTGGCTAGCCAGCTGACTTAACTAGCTGACTTACATAGGTAGACAGCTGGTTAGCCAATTGACTTAACTAGCTTATTAACTAGCTTGCCAGCTGGCTAGTCAGCTGACATAATTAGCTGACTTAAACAGCTGGCCGGTTTGG
>NW_006974711.1:0-993 GCF_000164805.1 Carlito syrichta | reverse complement strand
AATTGGACAAACCCAGAAAGTCCACAAAAGGAAGAATAGGAAATTGAGCAAATGAAGTAAAAGCTACAAACTCATCAGTGAACACAGAATTAAGGAGGAGGTTAAAAAGGCAGAAAAAAATCTACAAAAATGAAGAAACACCAAAGAAAGAATATGGGCCTATCACAGACCACTGGGAGACCAGTCACTAAGAATACAGACTTAGGAATGCAAAAAAATGAAGAACCCCAAAAGTGACTGGTCTCAAACCACAAACTCAGTGATCAAGACATTAACAGAATAAATAGAATTGAGTAGTGACAAGAGAAAACAATAATGAAAACAGTGAATGAAAGATATAAGAAACTGATAAGCATGTAAAGCAGAATTACACAAACAGAAAAAAGATTCTCAGAGTTTGGGGACCAAAATATGAAACTAACTCAAACTGTTAAGAACATTGAAAAGAAGCATACAAAGACAGAACAAAACCTCTGAGAGATGAGTGATTATTTAAAGAGGCTGAAGCTAAGATTAATTGGAATTCTTGAGACAACCAGAAAGACAGGAACCACTCTGGAACAAACATTCCATGAAATTATTTAAGAAAACTACACTCATCTCATTAGTGACACAACTATTCAAACACAAGAGATACAGGGATCCCCTGCAAGACACCAAATGAGATGATGACGACCTAGACACAAGTAATTCACCAGGCTCAGTGGCTCAGCCTGTAATCCCGCGCCTTTGGGAGGCTGAGGTGAGTGAATTGCCTGAGCCTGTGGGTTCGAGACCTGCCTGGGCAGCGAGACCTCATCTCTGCAATAAATCAAAATGAGCCGGGCGTGGTAGCACGTACCTGTAATTCTGGCTACTCGGAAGGCTGAGGCGGAAGGATCGCCTGAGCCCAGCAGGCCGAGGCTGCAGTGGCTGGGAGCAGCCACTGCACTCCAGTCTGGGTGACAGTGAGACTCCAACTCAAAAAAAAAAAAAGAATAGCAGCAGACTTAT
>NW_006974710.1:0-5052 GCF_000164805.1 Carlito syrichta | reverse complement strand
TCATGAGCATGGGATATTTTCCACTGTTCGTGTCAGCTTTGATTTCTTTGAGCAGTGTTTGTAATTTTCATTGTAAAGGTCATTTACGTCTCTGGTTAGGAAGATGCCAAGGTATTTCTTTTTTTTTGCGGGTATTGTGACTGGAACTGTGTTTTTTATTTGGATTTCTGTGTGTTTATTATTGGTGTAGAGAAATGCGATTGTCTTTTGTACATTTATTTTGTATCCTGAGACTTTGCCAAAGGCTTTTATCAATGTAAGGAGACCTTTGACAGATTCTCTTGGGTTTTCAAGGTACACCATCATATTATCTGCATAGAGAGATAACTTGACTTCCTCTTTCCCTGAGGGCAGACTTTTCTTTCTTTATTTGATTACTTGATAAGGTTGCTGATGTTGGGATGGCAGTTTGTGTTGCGCCCCCTTTTTTTGGCCTGACCTCCTTCCTCTTTTATGGGGATAGGAGTAGCTGTGGCAGAAAGGATGGTGAACTAGAGGGAAATGGTCTGAAACTGCTTCACTCTTTCAGTCTGGCAAAACAGTGAGACCTTTCCTCTAGTTCAGAGTCTTTCCTCTCTCTTTGGCACAGGTCACAGGTTTTGTGGCTGGAGTTTTGGTGGCCTCCCCAGACCATGTGTTTTGCCAGTAGGATTGAATAGGCAGACAGGTCCCTGAAGCTCTACTTTACTCAGGTGCTCTTGGGAATGTGGAGTTACCTCCAACTGTCTATGTGGGTCCTCCCTTTTTGCTCAGGCGTAGTAGGGAAGCACTGGAGAGTTGTTATTTCTCCCTGTATCCACAGGTGGGCGGGGGTCACTGCCTTACTATGCAGAGGTGCCCGCTCTTAGATCCTGCCCTGTTCTGTGGGAGAGGATATGACAACAGTGGCAGGCCCCTGAGGACGAGCCATTTTGTAGCCCCAATCAGGGGCTGCATCAGCTGTGGGCACTGGAGAAATGTCCCTGAAGTAGTCATGCTGCCCTTTCTGAGTGCTGTACAGGGAGGAAAGAAAGAGTGCCCTTGTGCAGATTCCCCTCCTGGGTATTTCCTGATAAGCCTCTCCATGGGGAGTTCAGTGGCTGGAGCTGGGGCTCTTGGTAACCAGGGATCCGCAGGCTCCACGTGGCACTTCCTGGTGCCTCTGTCCCTATTTAGGGTGGTCCTGTGGCCTGGGTGTAGCTGGAGTGTGGGGGGAGTACCTGGACAGTCTCTTTTATGGCTAAGACTGCAGAGGCTTGCCTGAGGTATTTAGAGAAGAAAAGCTGTTGTTTTCACTCACCTCTTCCATCTCCAGAGGTTCTCTCCCCATCTTGTGTTGGGGCTGATTCTAGGGGTCCTCAGGGCTTGCAACTGTGTGTCCTTCTGCCCCCAGGTGGCAGTCTGATAAGTCTCAGCTTGGGTTTAGAGGTCAACCTTCAAAGCCCTAGGTCTGCTCTTCCATATAGGTTTCTTTGGTGAGAGTCGCAATCATGTGATGTCTGCTGTCGGCCTTCTTGGCCCTCTCCTAGTCTCTGTCAAAGGAAAATTTTCTCATGTTTTAAAAGCAGTAAGATTGATTGACTTTTCCTATGCTTATCTGTTAGGATCTCAGGAGGAACCACAGGATTTTACTGGCAAGCTGTATCTAACTTGGAAGAATGAAAAGTTAGCCTTCAAGTTGTTTAGCTTGGGGAACTGTTAAATTTTGAGGAGTTTGTGCACTCTGACCTTCTAGCTTTATGTGCCTCAGAAATAGTTTAATTCCATGTGTGACGAACACAACTGTGTATAAGGGTAAAAGAACCACCTGCTGCTTAGAAGCAGATATTTAATTGAACTGCTTTTGAGGGATAGAATATAATTCTAGCAGAGGAGTTTTTAATTCTCTGAATTAAGGTCTTGTCAATTTTTTGATAGATGCAAATGCTGTCTCAGTTTATTAGGGTGCTTTTCATATGAATGGATCTATTATATCACTTGTTTTTTGAGTCAGGGTCTCACTCTGATGCCCAGGCTGGAGTACAGTGGCATGATCGTGGCTACCACAGCCTGGACTCCTAGACTCAGGTGATCCTGCTGCCTCAGCCTGCCAAATAGCTGTGACAACAGGCACATGCTACCATGCCTGGCTAATTTTTGTATTTTTTGCAGAGACATGGTCTCACTACGTTGCTCAGGCTGGTCTTGAACTCCTGGGTTCAAGTGATCCTCTTGTGTTGGCCTCCCAAAGTGCTGTGAATACAGGATTGAGCTCCTGCATCTGGCCTTACATCACTTTTTAAAGAAATTGACAGTTTAGATCAAGAACTTGCAAAGAGAAGAAATTTCATCTTGAAACTGCAACTCCTCTTTGCATTGATTCTGCCTTGCCAGCCTATGGGCAAGATGCTATTGACAGCAAGATTCTTCTTTCCTCACCTTGCTACTTTCCAGGGTCCCCATGACAGTCCAGGGAGTTCAGATGAATCTAAACCAGAAAAAATAGAATAAAGACTTTCTCTCATTTTCAACTGGGGAACGAACATGTGCAAGGCAATTTTCATTTTTTGTTTTGCTTTACTTTTAAAATCTTCCCCTTTTCAGCCTTCTTTAGAAGAATGTCTATTTTGGACAGGCTCGGTGGCTCAAGTCTGTATTTCCAGCACTTTTGGAGGCCAAGATGAGAGGATTGCCTGAGTCCAGGGATTTGAGACCAGCCTGGGCAACTTGGTGAGACCTCGTCTCTGCAATATATAAAAAAATTTACTGGGCTTGGTAATGCACGCCTATAGTTCTGGCTACTTGGAAGTTTCGGGTGGAAGGATCACCTGAGCCCAGCAGGTCAAAGCTGGGGTGGCCGTGATCGTGCCACTGGACTCCCGCCTGGGCAACAGAGTGAGACTCTGACTCAAAAGAAAAAGAGAAGAGTGTCTATTTTAATATTTTTTCATGTGACAGGTTATCGATGCTGAGTAAACTAGAAATGAGAATTGAGTTGCGAGGGAAAAAGAAATTGAAAGGCATGCATTGCATGTATGGATTGTGTTGCATACTGAATTGGTCAACTAAACTATAAAAAATTTTATGAGACAGGGAAACCGAACTGGCTATGTGATGATATTAAGGAATTATTGCAAACATTTTAAAATGTGATAATAGTATTGTGAGTACATTTAGAAATGGAAATAGTCCTTATCTTTTAGAGTTGTATACTGAAGTGTTTATGGATGAATTGATTTGATGTCTGGAATTTTTATACAGCAAAGATTTCAAGATGAGAATGAAGGCTGTGGGTGGGAATAAAGATGAAATAAGACTTGTAATGTGTAGACACTTGCCGAAGCTGAAGAATGAAAGGTCATTACACAGGCACCCTTCATTCTGTTGCATTTTCCTTTATTTTTTTTAGTTTTTATTTTTATTTTTTTGCCAATTGAAGACTCGTGGCAGCCATACATTGGGCAAGGCTGTCAGTGTCATTTTCCCAACAGCATGTGCTCACTTCATGTCTCTGTGTCACATTTGGTACTTCTCACAATATTTCAGACTTTTTCATTATTATTTTGTCTGCTCCGGTGATATTTGATCAGTGGTCTTTGGTGTCAGTATTGCCCGTATAAGATGACAAACTTGATAGATAAAAGTTCCGTGTGTTCTGACTGCTCCACTGACCAGCCATTCCCTCATCTCTCCCCTTATCCTTGGACCTTCCTATTCCCTGAGATACAAAGATATTGAAATTAGGCCAGTAAAAATCCTACAATGGCCTTTAAGTGAGAAGAAGAGTCATACATCTCTCACTTTAAATCAGAAGTTAGAAATGGTTTAGCTTAGTGAGGAAGGCATGTTGAAAGCTGAGATAGGCCCAATGCTAGGCTTCTTGTCCCAAACAGAAAAGCTGTGAATGCAAAGGACAGTTCTTGAAGGAAACTGAAGTGCTACTCCAGTGAACACACAAAAGTTAAGAAAGCGAAACATGTTTATTGCTAATATGGAAAAAGCTTTAATGATCCAGATAGAAGATCAAACGAGCCACAACATTCCCTTAAAAGCCAAAGCCTACTCCAGAGCAAGGCTTCTGTCTTTAATTTTATGAAGGTTGAGAGAGGTGAGGAGGCTGCAGAAGAAAAGTTCAAAGCTAGCCAAGGTTGATTCATGAGGTTTAAGGAAAGAAGCCATCTCTATAACATAAAAATGCAAGTGAAGCAGCATGTGCTGACATAGAAACTGCAGCAAGTTATTCCAATGGTCTAGCTAAGGTAATTGATGAAGGTAGCTACACTAAACCGCAGATTTTTTTTACTTTTTATGAGACAGAGTCTCACTCAGTCACTCAGGCTGGAGTGCAGTGGTATTTCATGGTTACTGCAGCCTCGACCTGCTGGTCTCAGGCAATCCTTCCACTTAAGCTTTCCAAGTAGCTGAAACTACAGGTGCACGCCACCATGCCCAGAAAATTTTCTGATTTACTGTAGAGATGAGGATTTGCCATGTTGCATAGAATGGTCTTGAACCCCTGGACTCTGGCAATACTCTTGCTTCTGCCTTCCAACCTGCTGGGACTATAGGTGTGAGCCAACGTGCCTGGCCATAAACAGCTGATTTTCACTGTAGACAAGAAATAGCTTATTACTGGAAGAAGATATAATCTAGATCTTTCATAGCCAGAAAAGTTCAATGCCTTGACTCAAAGCTTCATAGGACAGGCTGATTCTCTTGTTAGGGGCTAATGAAGCTGGTGACTTAAGTTGAAGCCAGTACTCATTATTATGAAAACCTTAGAGCCCATAAGAATTATGCTAAATCTACTCTGCCTGGGTTCTATAAGTGGAATAACAAAAACTGGAAGTCAGAACATCTGTTTATAGCATGATTTACTGACTACTGAAAGCACACTGTTGAGACCTACTGCTCAGAAAAAAAAAGTTTTCTTTCAAAACTCATTGGCAATGCCTAGTTACTCAAAATCTTTGATGGGTTGTACAAGGAGATGAATGTTATTTCATGACTGCTATCACAGCCTCCCTTCTGCAGCCCATGGATCAAGGAGTCATTTGACTTTTAAGCCTTATTATTGTTTGTTTGTTTGTTTTT
>NW_006974709.1:0-758 GCF_000164805.1 Carlito syrichta | reverse complement strand
GACACCCATTACAGAGGAGGACAAGTTACTGGGGAAGTATCACAGAGGAAAACCAGAAACTGAGGCACCCATTAGAGACAAGGGGTAGTCACTGAGGCACCAATCCCAGAAAAGGACAAGTCACTGGAGCATCCATCACAGAGGAGAGCCAGTGGTTGGGCACCTGTAATAGAGGACAGTCATTTACTGGGTTACACATCATAGCAGAACTCAAGTTACTGGATCACCCATCTCTGGGACAAATATAACAGAAAAGAGCCAGAAAATCAGGCACCAATGACAGAGGGCTGTAATCACTGGGACACCCAATACTTAGGCGGACCAGTCTGGGCAATCATCACAGAGGAGAGACAGACACTGAGGAACCCATTAAAGAGAAGGGATAGTCACTGAGGCACCCATTCAAGAGGGGGACCTAGCACTGGGGAATCTGTAAGTCAGAGAGCCAATTACTTGTACACTGATTGCAGAATAGACCAGTCACTGGGACACCCAAACAAGAGGGACAGTCACTAAGGCACCCATTCCAGAGGAGGGCAGTTATTGGGAACTCATTAGAAGAAGGGTAAGTCACTGTAGCACACATCAGAGAGGCAGGCCAGTCGCTGAGGCACTTATCACAGAGGAGGGCCAGTCACTGGAGCACACATCACAGAAACGGTCCATTAAATGTGACATGCATCATAGAGGAGAGCCAGTCACGGGAGCTCCCATGATAGTAGAGATCCAATCACTAGATAATCCATTATGGAGGAAAG
>NW_006974708.1:0-428 GCF_000164805.1 Carlito syrichta | reverse complement strand
CCAAAGACCTGCCAGTGGATACCAGGATATGCAGATATATTTTGAATCACAACAAATGTACAAAATTATTATATAAATAGAACCTGTCAATTAAACTACTCTCATCCCCCCCCTCCAAAAAAAATTGTCCTGGACTAGATACAAAATACCTACTCTGGCTACAGGAATTTTCACTGTCATCTTTGTTTTAAAACCCCGTACCTGGGTGAGTACACCTTAAAATATTTTTCTAACTCAGTGGAGCTGTAAAGGATATGACTACAGATAATTTTTTCTGATGCTCAAAATTCAGTTACTTCTTATGGAAGTCCTCATTATGTGTATGTCCACAGTGATGTGGTGTTTGATGATGTTCTCAGAACTGGTTGCTGGGCCAATGTCATATCACTGCTGTCATCAAGGGACCCCTGGGAGACTCTAAATAACAA
>NW_006974707.1:0-722 GCF_000164805.1 Carlito syrichta | reverse complement strand
CAGTGACTGGTTCTCCTCTGTGATCTGTCCCAGTCATGAGTTCTCTTCTGTGATCAGTCAACCAATGAATGGCTTTCTTCTGTGTTAGATGCCTAAGTGATTTTTCTTCTTCTGGGATGGGTTCCTCAGTGACAGACTCTTCTCTGTGATGGGTTTTGAAATGAAAGTGTGCCCTCTGTGGTAGACGCCTCAGTTTCTCACCTCCTCTTTTATGGGTGCTTCAGTGACTGGCCCTTCTTTTTGTTTGGTGACCCACTGATTAGGCCTCCTTTAAAATGCCTGTCCCAGAGCCTCCCCTATGATTGGTGTCCTAGTGATTGACCCTCCTCTGGGATAAGTGCCTCAGTTCTAATCCTCTTCTGTGATGGAAATCTCAGTGACTGGCTCGTCTTTTTTATTGTTCAAGAAACAAGTTCTTATTTTTGATGGCTGGGCCAGTGACTGGCTTTCCTCTGTGATGAATGTCCTTGTGACTGATTCTTCCCTGTGACTGGTGTATCAGCGAATGGTTTTCTTCTGTGTTGGTTGCCTAAATGACATTCCTTCCTCTGGAGGTTCCTCAGTGACAGACTCTCCTCTGTGATGGGTTTTGAAATGAATGGGTGCCCTCTGTGATGAGTGCCTCAATTCCTGAGACTCCTCTGTGATGGGTAATTTAGTGACTGGCCCTTCTTTGTGTTTGGTTCCCCACTGACTTGGCCTCCTTTAAAGTGGCTGTCCCA
>NW_006974706.1:3355-11024 GCF_000164805.1 Carlito syrichta | reverse complement strand
GTTCTAGAAACTGGAAAGTTGAAGATCAAGGCACCAGCAGAATTTGCATCTGGCAGGGTTTTGCTTTCTGGAAGACAGGCATCACCTTCTCACTTTCTAAATTATTTCTAATCTCTTTTGCTTCCTAATTACCTCTAAAAGACCCCACATCCAACTCTTATCACCTTGGGGTAAATATTTCAGCCTATAGGTTTTAGGGGGGATGCAGACATTCACATCATAGCAAAAGATTTCTGTAAATATGCTAGTCGGAGGTCAAGATGGGAAGCATGAGGCCACATAATTTCTGTTCTAGGAAATCATGTCTAACTGATCTTGGGTTAGTTTTTTCTTTTTTTTTTTGAGGGGACAAAAAGGTATATAGATGGCCAGGTGGAACAGCTCATGCCTGTAATCCCAGCACTTTGGGGGCCAAGGTGGGAAGAACACTTAAGCCCAGGAGTTCAAGAGCAGTTTGGGAAATATAGCAAGAATTCATCTCTAAAAAACAACAGAAAAATTAGCTGGATGTGGTGGCACCGCCTATAGTCCCAACTACTTGGGAGGTGAAAGGATAGCCTGAGCCCAAGAGGTCAAAGCTGCAGTGGGTCATGATCCTGCCACCTGCACTCTAGACTCTAGACTGAGTGAGACCCCCACTCAAAAAAATAAGTAAATAAATAAAAAGACACATGGACAAGATTGAATCTGTGTATATGGTTTACTGAGAATTTTTCAAAGGGTCTTTGACCAGGTATGAGGACAGCAAATCTATTTAGATATAGAAAAACACAGGGAGAAATAAATAAAAAACATGGGTCCTCAAGGATTAGTACCAGACCTACTTTATTTAGACACACGTGATTGGAAATCCAGAATAAACAGTATCATAAATTTGACCTATGATTTTAAGATGTTCTAAATAGTAAAATTCCAGGTCCTGAAAACTCAATAAATATTTCTCAATCCAAAAAGGGGTAGAAGAGGAGGTCCATGAATTTCCAAGTGAGTAAAAGTACACAAGGAAGACATTAAGTTCGGAAATACCAGTCATTGCCAGAAGTAGGATACCTCGTGTGCCCTTGAGGTCAAAGGGTATGACAGTAGGCTGGGCACAGTTAATAACGTACTAAGGTAAAAAAAATTTACTTAGCTCCATACTCTAGCTCCACACAAAAACTGTGGATGTCTATGTTTAGAATACTATGTGCAGTTTTGTTCAATCACTGTCAAAAATAAATAGAGAAACTAAGGAAAGTATGAAATGAGGAAATTAAAATAACTGTGATAACAGACTAAAATTACTTTAATTTTTTAAAAATTCTGGGATGATAAGTTAGGTTGGCATCAAAGTCAAAAAAACTTGAAAGATATAAACAGGATATGAAGGTCTACCAATGACACTTTTAAAAGAGGTATTTTAGGATAAAAAAATGTTGTAGACACTCTCATTTCTTGTCATATCAAATTCCACAAGACACAGACTCATTAGCAAAGGTGAGGAGAGGCTGATGTGTGGTATTCAATCAGCACAGCTCCATAATATTGATGCTGAGTTCATGATTAGCTGCTGCACTACTTTGTTGGGAAACAGGGAAGTAGAGAAAACTAAAAGAGTAGGTAAGAATCATTAGAAAGATCACACATCATCTATTCAACATTTTACTTATCTATACTTACTAACCATCTACTCTAAACCTGATACTGTGTGAAACGATGATGAACATGGTCCTTCGGTTTTGTAATATACCTTCCACCTTGGAGCTGGGGTGAGTGGTGGCAAAATTGTCATCTTATAGTTTATACCATCTGTCTAGGTCAATTCGTTGTTTTTGGTATGTAAATTACACTGAAATGGAGATTAAGCTAATAATGGAATGAGTTCTTGAAAACTTTTCATGAAAGGAGCATGGAACCAGATGCTGAAAACATGTTCCTTCCCCCTAAGTAGGTTAAAATTATGAAACATGCAGAGTTTTGAATTTAATTGAAATTTTAACAGGAAACTGTTGAAAGATTTTAAGCAAGGAAGTAACATGATCTGATTTTTTCTGTAATAAGGAAGCTATTTCTATTATATTTAAAATCATTTAAGTGCTAGTTGACTATTTAAAGTAATAATGTCTCACAGAAACAAAGATCTGAGTATCACATGTTCTCACTCATATAGTGGGCCTTGAACATCCAATGTAATACTATAAGAAAATGACTGACAGTAGTGGGAAACTATGGGGGTGGGGAGGGAGAGGGGATTAATGGTAGTAAATATCTATCTGGGGATGGGGAAACACCTCTTATCAACAAGGGTGCCTGAACGAAATGTACTTGTATACCTAACCCTTAACTGTACCCCACAATATCATAATAAAAAATATTGATCATAACAAAATAAAGTAGTAATGTGTTTTGGGGCTTTTAACATGCTGTAATGTTTTGTGAAATATTTTACAATAATGAGAAGGGAAAATTGAAGTATAGTGTTGTAAGGTTCTTACCCTATATGTAGTGATATTTGAAAGTTAGAACTTGACAAGTGAAAAATGGAAATTGTAAATCCTATAGCATCACACACAAAAAATCATGAAATAGAGGTATAATTAATAAGACAAAAAATGCAATAACAAAAATACTCCTCTGATCAAAAAGAAGACAGAAACAAAGAACAGATGAAACACACAGAAAACAGGTAGAAAGATGGTAGACTTACACCCAAATATATCATTAATTATATAAATGTAAATGGCCTAAATATTTCGATTAAAAGGCAATTTTGTCAGACTGGTCAAAAAAACTAAAACTTATATGCTATCTATTTTTAAAATCCACTTTAACTAACTTGATCTGATTTTTTTCTATAATAGTGTTAGGTCTGTGAGAATTGTTAGGGCAGTGGCCCATGTGCTGAGCTGGTGTCAAGGGTAAGATGCAAATAATTGCACAGAAATTGGATTAGGAAAAAATAATGTATTTCAAAAGTAGATTAGAGAGAGAGAGAGAAGATTCACTTCCCCAGATTGGGGAAGGGTGCTAGGGCATAGAGAAAAGCATGGCAGCTGCTGCTTGAGGTTTTTAAACCATTCCTTAGGTGGGGGCAGGTCATTAAGGTGATTGGGTGGTGGTCTGCTTTATGTCATCATGAAGGGGCAGGTAAGCACAGGCAGATGATTGGGTAAATCACATAACTGTTGCCATGGTGATGAGGTCTGATTTTGTCATGTAGGTCCAAAGGGCTGATTGCAATACATTAGGTCATCCTGGTTCTTTACGACTGAAAGACAAATATTTGGACTAGAAAATTCAATAGTGCAAAGTAGGCTGGCAGGGTGTAAGACAGTTATCAATAGATACCTCTGGGAAACTGGTTTTGTCCTTGGATAATGATTAGAAAGTAAATTAAAGTGAACTGCTAAACAAAAAAAGACAAAGTTAAGTAAATAAAATGTCTGCTCTTTGGCTAGATTGAATCCATTTGGGTCTTTTGTCCTTTCAAACAGTTTAGAAGTAAAAGGATGAAATAAGGGATACCATAAAATTCTAATAAAAAGAAAACTGGAGTTGTCTATACTAATATTAAGAAATATTTGAGTGAAGATGATTACTACATAATGATAAGAGCATCAATATCAAGAGAACATAATGCTAAATTTGTACCCACCTAATACGAGAACTTCAAAGCAAAAGCTGGAATGAACAACAAAAATAGACAAATTGAAAAATTATATTTAAACATTTCTCCTTCTTTTCTTTCTTTTTTCTCTTTCTGTCTTTCTTTCTTTCTTTCTTTCTTTCTTTCTTTCTTTCTTTCTTTCTTTCTTCCTTTCTTTTTGTTTTTTGCTTGCTTGTTTGTTGAGTGGGAGTCTCACTCTATTACCCAGACTGGAGTGCAGTGGCATGATCATGTCTCACTGCAGCCTCAAACTCCTGGGCTCAGGCAATCCTTCTGCCTCAGCCTCTAGAGTAGTTGGGACTATAGGTGTGTGCCACCACACCTGGCAAATGCTGTTAGTCCAGGTAACTCCTGGCCTCAAATGATACTCCTGGCTCAGCCTTCCAAAGTGCTATGATTATAGGCATGAGACACCATGCCCAGCCATAGTTGGAGTTTTCAGTAATTCTTTCTGACTAGTTGACAGGAAAAGTAGACAGAGAATCAGAGGTTATAGAAGACTTGAATGCACTACCAACCAACTTGACCTAATTGACATTTGTGGAACTCTACCCAGCAACAGGAGAATACAAATTTTTTCCAAGTGAATATAAAATATTCACCAAGGTGAATCATATTGTAGGTTATAAAACATATCTCAATAAGTTTAAGAGTACTGAAATCACACGAAGCTCCCTGGTTACCATGGGATAAATAACAGAAAAGTATCTGGAAAATCCCTTGAAAATTTGGAAATTATACAACACATTTCTAGATTAAACAAGAAATCAGCCGGACTCGGTGGCTAAGCCTGTAATCCCACACTTTGGGAGACTGAGGTGAGGGGATTGCCTGAGCCCACGGGTTCGAGACCTGCCTGGGCAGCTTAGTTAGAGCTCATCTCTACAATAAATCAAAATAATTAGCCGGGTGTGGTAGCACACGCCTATAGTTCCAGCTACTTGGAAGGCTGAGGCGGAAGGATCGCTGGAGCCCAGAAGGTTGAGGCTACAGTGGCCGGAAGTGGCCACTGCACTCCAGTCTGGGTGACAGAGCGAGACTCCAACTAAAAAAAATACAGAGAAAGAAATCATATCAAAATTTGTGGGGTGCAGGACAAACATGCTTAGAAGGAAATATTTATAAGTCTAGACATCTTAGAAAAGAAGAATAATTTTAAGTAAATGATCTAAGCTTCCACTTTAAGAAACCCCCCAAAAAGTAAAAATTAAATCCACAACAAGCAGAAGGAAGACAAAAAAGATAAGAACAAAAATCAATAGACATATAAAAAGAAGAAAAGAAAAAAATCTATAAAATCAAAAACTTATTTCTTGAAAATATTAGTAAAATTTAATGATAATATTAGTAAAATTAATAAAACTCTAACAACACTGATGAACAAAAAAGAGAGGGGGAAAAAACACATATTACTGATTACCAGGATTAAGAGAGGAGAAATAAATACTGATTCTGTGGACATTAAAAAGATAAGGTAATATTATGAATATTTTTTGCCAGAAAATTTTTCACTTTAGATGAAATTGTTCAATTCCTCAAAAAACACAATTTGGCTCATGCCTATAATCGCAACACTTAGGGAAGCCAAGGTAAGAGAATCACTTGAGCCTAGGAGTTCAAGACCTGCTTGGGCAACCTAGCAAGACAGCATCTCTACAAATAAAAAATTTACAAAATTAGCCAGGCGTGGTGGCATGTAGCTGTAGTACCAGCTATTTGGGAAACTGTTGCAGGAGGATCACTTAAGCCTAGGAGTTGGAGGCTGAGGTAAGCCGTGACTGTGCCATTGCACTCCAGCCTGGGCACAGAATGAGACCCTGACTCAAAAAACCCAACAATTTATCAAAACTGACACAAATGAAATAGCAAAATGCAATTTAGTTATCTATTGAAGAAATTTAATTGATTGTCCACAACCATGACCAAAAATCTCCAGATAAAATGCTCTTGGTAGTGAATACTATCACTTAAGGAAAATATACTACCAATTTTAAGAAAGCTCTTTCAGAAAACAGTAAAATAGGGAACACTTCCCTACTTATTTTCTCATATCAAAACCTGATAAAGATATTAAAAGACAAGAAAACTACAAACTGATATCCATCATAACCACATATCCTTAATGATAAAATGTTTAACAAAACATTAGAAATCAAGTTCACCAACACATAAAGGAAAATACATCATGACAAAGAAGAATTTATCCCAGGAATGCAAGGTTGGCTGCATATTAAAAACTCTGTCCATGTGTTTCACCATATAAGCACACTAAAAAATAAAAACCAAGTAATTATCCCAACAGAATCTGGAAAATAAAATTTGACAAAATCCAAAGTCCATTCTTGATAAAAACACACTTAAGTTGAGAATGAAAGGAAACTTCCTCATCTTGCTGAGTCTCAAAAGTGCTAATAGAACACTACTTCCTAAGATAGCTTCAGAGTCATAGTCTCTCTGTTTTCCCAAAACATTTCTTGGTGTGTTGGCCGGGAAAGGGAGAGTTTGGAGATGGTGTATTATACCTCCTTTATCACTGGGGTATGACCTCCAGGGCGACGGGAGAGACAGTCTCACCTGGTGCACAGTAGACCTTTTGATTCATAGGAGGGAGGCCCTTCCCGGCACACTGAGGCTCAGATCTCGAAAACACAGGAACCCAAAAGAGGCATGAGAACTGGCATGAGGAGCACTGCCCGACAGAAAGGGTAGGAACAAGGGTCTTTGCATAGACCTGCCAGTAGATGGCAGAAGGGGAGCTTGATCACCTCCCGGAGTCTGCTAGCAATCTCCAGTCCAAAGGAAAGGACTGAAAGGCAGTGGAAGGAAACACTGTCTCCAGATGAACCCATGGACTCTTCCAGGATTAGGGTGGAGGGCTGGAGAATGTGCTGTGTGATTGCATGTGAATGAGCTGGACAGCCGAAGAGTTCCGACCTGACCAAAAGGCTGAAGCGAGTGTTGATTCCTGATCTAAGCCTGTGAGGACCTCATACTGCTGAAGGTAGCCCCAGCCCCATCACAGGGTTGGTCCAGGTTGGGGGTTTATACCAACCTGCCAACTGCTACGAGATGTCTGAAATATCTCTGTGAGGACTATGACTGGAGGCGGATGAAGCAGCTATTTCCCATACCCCCCCAATCCCTCATTCATGTGTGCTTGCCATCTGTTAGGGAGATGAAATGGGTGGAAACCAAAGTAAGAATAGCCCTCTTGGTTGTATGCTAAAGAACTTTGACAAATATTTCTGTGGAGATTGTTATGGTGTCAAACTGATTTGGAGAAAGCTTTGTACGTTCTATAAAATAGATTGGCCCTTTTTCAGGGTTGGATGGCCACCAGAGGGAACCATTAGGAGAGTATATAGCAGCATAATAGGAGAGCCAGGTCACCCAGACCAATTTTCTTACATCAATTATTGGAAGGATGTGGTTCTTGCATGGCCCTCTTGGCTTAAAGCTTGTTGAGAAGACAATTACAAAAGTATGGTAGCTCTCAAAACAGCCCGATCCAAATGCCCATCGGAGTCTGAGGAGCTGACTGACAAGCCAGTGTTGGCTGATGAACCAGAAATCCCACCACCCTATTCTCCAGTTTATCCACCATTGCTAATGGCAACAGCCACTGTTAGAAGTTCACCACTGGAGTGCACCCCTAAGCCTCATACATCTCTTAAACAACCAGAGGCCAGCCACACCCAAACCACCTGTTCTGACTCCCCACACCCCACCCAGAAAGCAGCTGCCAGAATGCATGTCTGACTTCATATCAGGGGAATGTCATGGTGTCTTCCAGATGCCACTGAGGGAGACTAGGGGACCTATTAATGATGATCAAGAAGGCCAGATCCAAGGTGGGCAAAGCACATTTGTGTGCCAGCCTTTCACCCCCACAGACCTCCTGAATTCAAAAAATCATACCCCATCCTTCACGGAAAAGCCTCAGGCTATGGGATTGACTTAATACAGTCCATTATCCAGACCCAGAGGTCAACCTGGGTGGACTGCCACCAACTCCTCCTGACA
>NW_006974706.1:2210-3201 GCF_000164805.1 Carlito syrichta | reverse complement strand
CCACGAAAGTGTTCATTAGCCGAGATAAGGAGGCCCAACAACAGTCAGACCAAAGGCAGAAAAAGAAAATGACCATGCTTGCTATTGCCATTGTGGGGCACCAGTTAACAGGCCCACTGGGGGAAAACAGAGGCAGAGGTCAGGAAGAAGACAGCCAGCTCGTCAGTTTCCCAGAGCAAGGCCCAGACTGCCTCAGTCTGCCCAGAGACCTCCAAATCCCACCTGTCGGCCTACACAAGGGATATCACAACCCCCTATGAAGTTAGAGAAAAACCAGTGTGCTTATTGTTACCAAAAAGGTCAATGGAAGGGTGAATGCCCCCATTGAATAGCTGATGAGGAAGCCCAACAGAAAAAATGGCCCACAAGGCCCCACTTATCAACAGGACCCACCAACTCCTAATGGCTTTATGGGTCTGACCTCTATGGAAGAACTGCAACAAGAATAGGCCAGACCAGACTCCCTACTATCTTTAGGTCCCCAGGAGCCTGTGGTCAACATGACAACAGGGGACCAACGTATGAATTTCAAGGTCGACATGGGAGCTGAACACTTCATGATCACCCAGCTTGGGCTAATGTTATGGGAGTCACTGGATGTCAAGTCAGACATCCCTTTACAATGCTGCAACACTGCACAGTCAGCAGCCATGAGATCATATAAGTTCCTGTATCTCCCAGATTGTCCTGTAACCTTAATGGAATGAAACCTCCTGGGAAGGTTTTGAGCTCAGATAACCTTCGACTCTCCTAATTACATAACTCTGAGATAAAGAGACCCAGAGGTTATAATCATGTTCCTTACTGTCCCTCGGGAAGAGGAATGGCAGCTCTACAACCTAACGGAGGCCTCACAAAAATCTCCAGAGCTTCCATTTTGAGTACCCAGAATGTGGACCGAGGACAATCCTCCAGAATGGCAAGAATATACCCCCTGTGATTGTGGGACTAAAGCCAGGGGGTGAGTTGGTCCATCAAAGGCAGTACTTCA
>NW_006974706.1:0-664 GCF_000164805.1 Carlito syrichta | reverse complement strand
TGCTTCAGTCACACACCAGACACTATCTGATCTACACATGGCAGAAGTTTGAGGACTCAACAGAATCAACACCTTACCGATAAGCCACTGTTTTGCTTCATCAGCCTTTGTATTTTCCAGTTGCTATACTGTTTGTCATTTTATTTGTTATAGGACTGACTTTATTTGCTATAGGACTGACAGAGTCGACCCCTACAAATTGGATATGTTGGGGAAAGGTCTCACTAGCATTTTTGCTCTTTCTTATAATAGTAAAGCTATAACACATAGCCACCAATATCAGAAAGTTTGCCCTTGTCCCAGTACAAAAACGGCATGGCATTAAAATTGGCAATTGGTTTGAAAACATGTTTTTGGGTCTGGGAGGATTTAAGTACATTATTGGATCCGTAGTCTTATTGTTGGCATCCTGTCTTATCCTCCTTTGCATAGCCCCAGTAATTATGAACTCCATCTCTAAGTTTGTGAAAATAGTTGTTGAATGAAAAACTGCAGCCCACATAATGTTAATACACCAAATTGAAGATGATGCTCTTTAACCCATTAAGGGTCAAGCACCAAAGGGAGTTATGTGGCAGAGAGGGGATAAAAACAGTTAAAATTATTCCTTTTTAAAAATCAACCTGCAAGCTCCAAGCCTGCTAGGCATGGGACGTGAGAAAAG
>NW_006974705.1:0-768 GCF_000164805.1 Carlito syrichta | reverse complement strand
GCATAATCAATGTTTGTACATCTAACTCTGAAATGTACACCATATTTTTTAAAAATTAAAATAAATAATAAAATGAATAAATCAATGAATGCTGTAAAACATGCAACTGATTTTATTTGTTTATTCTATTTTTCATTTTTATTTTTTACTTTAAATATGGGTACAATTCAGGGTAGAGTCCAGAAAAGTACATTATACAGGGATTGATTTTTTTAAATTGTATAATACTCCAATGAAAACTCCTTTTCCTTTTAATACATTGGAATACATGGTATAACTCTGATTTCAAAATTCACAACTACATTGTTTCTGACATAAATTCTGAATGTTTTATTCTGCCTAAATTGAAACTTGTTGAGATTCCAGATTTATATCATTCTTAGAAAACTGAACCTTGAGATACAGTGTACTTAAGTGCTACTCAGAAGGCAGAATGCATAATAAATCTTAAACATTTTAGAAAATAAAACAGTATCGTAATTTAATACAGCTTTATCCATTCTTAAAATTTGTGTACATTTTCTTGGTGCACTTTTTATTTTCTGCTTGTTAATTATGATTAAATATTACACAAGTGCAATCTGTAGAGAAAAGTTTTCATTATAAATGTGAAGGAAATATAAAATCAAGTTCCCTTTATATTTTAAACCAATTCATATTTTTTACCAAGCATTTAAAATGAGTCACACAGAAAAAAGAGAATTCAGGGCCCAAAATTTATAAACCAAAATAGCAAGGAGATTACAAAGTAGTACGTACTTGGGCCCT
>NW_006974704.1:0-727 GCF_000164805.1 Carlito syrichta | reverse complement strand
CACACAGGGCTTCCAATAAGCCAGAATGACAGACGTGCACCAACACACCCAGCTCACTTGTAATGGAGGGTGTAGAGATGAGTTCTCACAGAGTTACCTGGGCTCATCTCATACCCCACGGGCTCTGGCTAGCTGCTGGCATCGGTCTTCCAAAGTGCTGGGATGACAAAGTTGAGCCACCGAGCCTAGCCTCCATCCTTCGTTGAAAACAAACCAGAAGGTCAGGCATGGCAGCCCACGGCTGGAATTCCAGTGTTCTGGGAGTTCGAATAAGGAGGATGGCTGTAGTCCAGGAGATCCAGGTCAGCCTGGGCCATGCAGGGATAACCCCTTTCCGCATCTATCCAAACTGGGGGTCTGGGGTCATGGTGCCCATCATCCTGGACACTCCAGATACTGAGGCTGGACGATCACTGGAGCCCATGATTTTGAGGCTGGTGGTGAATGACGGTCGTGTCCCTGGGCTCCTGCCTGGGCCACAGAGCCAGACCCTGTCTCCAAAATCATCAGAATTGTACACAGATTTTCAACTGCGTGTGGTGAGTTCATAGGGCGACTGGCTTTAGAGACAGAAATATGGGACTTGAAGGGAAGAAATATTGCCGGGTGAAGGATGTGTCCCTGACCTTTCTTGGCAAAAGGTCCTTGTTGCCAAGTAGGAGACCCGGACCACCTGGGACACATTTCTCACCTCGGAGAGGAGAACTGGCAGGAATCCAGTCAGGGA
>NW_006974703.1:0-670 GCF_000164805.1 Carlito syrichta | reverse complement strand
CAAAACGCAGGAGACACCATTAGGGAATCTGGAATTGGAAAATAATTCCTGTTCAGAACCCTAAAGACCCATGCCTTAAGGAGTAAGTTAGATAAGTGGGACTTCATCAAATTAATATCCATCTGAACAACAAAAGAAACCATCAGAAGAGCAGGGATACAGCCAACAGAATGTGGATAATGATTCTTCAAGTATATACCTATAAAAAGGCATAACATGTGGGATCTACAAGAAATTCTAACACTGAGAAAAATCAGACAAACTTTCCCTTGGAAAAGTGTTCAAAATACGTAACTGGACACTTTTCATTAGAAGACATATGGGCAGCCAGCAGAAACATGAAAATTGCTCAGCCTCACTCATCATCAAAGAAATGAAATGAAACCACTATGAAATACCACATATCCCTTGTAAGACTGACTATCATTAATAAAACAAACCTTAACAGATGCAGATAAGGATTTCGGAAGAATTAAATGATTCTGCTCTGCATGTGGACTGAAAAGTAGAGCAACGTTTTGGGAAAACAATGAGGTGGTTTGTAAAGGGACAAGATATTGACCTACCATGTGACTCAGTAATTCTCCTGTTGAGAATGTACCTGGATGAACTCAAATCATTTTACCAAAAAGATACATGCATGAGTACGTTTTGCAGCTCTAATCAGAAT
>NW_006974702.1:0-757 GCF_000164805.1 Carlito syrichta | reverse complement strand
ATTTTCAAAGAACAAATGGTTTGCAGGAACTGCAGGCTGTAAACTGTCAACTTCAGAAGGAGGGCTTTGGATAAGTCTGTGAATTAGCACTCTTTTTGTATATCCATTAAATGGCTAGTCTTTGGGCCATTTGGCCTTTCCCAAACAAAACCTGCCTGGTGCCCTGGCGGGTCTTTAAAGTTGCAACTTGCCTTTCAAAAGGAAATACCTTTAACTGCTATCAACTCTTTTCCTGCCCTGGGCTAGTGATTGCCATGAGGCCAACTGCTGATCCTGAACCAGCTACATTTCTGTGTTTATTCACTCAATCATACAAGAAATATATTTGACCATTTGCCGCATCCTGCCACAACATGATTGCTGTCTCTGCATTTTCTGCAAGAGACTTGTTAGATATTTGCAATTCACAAACTCATGACTTTGACCTTGACAAGGAATCAAAAGTTTACTAGAGATTATTATGCTAAATCATGAATGGTTGGGCTGTCCTGGTCTTACATCTGAAGGAGATTTGCCAAGGGGGATGAGATAGGCTGCTGTTTGTCCTGCAGTAGAATGTATGGATGTTTTCGTTTTTTTTTTTTTTTGAGTTGGAGTCTCACTCTGTCGCCCAGATAGGAGTGCAGTGGCTGCTTCCGGCCACCATAGCCTTGACCGACTGGGCTTCAGCGATCCTTCCACCTCAGCCTCCAAAGTAGCTGGAACTACAGGTGTGCACTACCATGCCCGGCAAATTTTTTGATTTATTGTAGAGATG
>NW_006974701.1:0-503 GCF_000164805.1 Carlito syrichta | reverse complement strand
CATGGCAGAGGCAGAAGCAACTCCACATATAAGGGGACCTGTACAGTTCAAACTCACTCAAAGGTCAGCTGTGTGCATCTTCCTTCATCAGGCTCTAAACTACTATTGTCAAACATATAAATCTTTGAATTACAAGTAAATTGCACACACTGTGTTAAGTTAACTTAGACCAAACTTAGGATGCATTTGGGAAAAGTTTGAATGAAATGTTAAAAAAACTACCTTAGGTTATAGGCAGAAAGATGGTAATAGCTGGGATCAGATGCATCATCTTAGGATGGCTAATACTGGGAGTCTGATTCAGTTTCAGTCACATTATAGAATGTGTTTATTAGAATTATTTAATATGCCTGTTAATTATAATAGCTTGCAGATGCATTGTCTTAGGATGGCTAATACTGGGAGTCTGATTCAGTTTCAGTCACATTAGAGAATGTGTGTATTAGAATTATTTAATATGCCTGTTAATTATAATAGTTTGCTTAAGTAATGGCCTTTAGGTA
>NW_006974700.1:0-604 GCF_000164805.1 Carlito syrichta | reverse complement strand
CACACACACACACACACACACACACACACACACAATACCTAGAAATATATCTAACCAAGGAGATGGAAGATCGCTACAAGGAGAACTACAAAAAAAAAAGAGCTGAAAGAAATTGTAGAAGTCACAAACAAATGAAAGAACACTCCATGCTCATGGATTGGAAGAATCAATTTTGTTCAAAATACCATACTCCCAAAGTAATATATACACACGTCATGTAATCATTGTCAAAATACCAACATTTTTCACAGAACTAGAAAAACCCATCCTGAAATTTATGTCGAACCAAAAAGAGCCTGAATAGCTAAAGTGAATCTAAGTTAAAGTGTGTGTATGTTTGAGTGACTGTGTGTGTGTGTGTGTGTGTGTGTGTGTGTGTGTGTGTGTGTGTGTGTGTGTGTGTGTGTGTAGGCACTCCATTGCCTGACTCTCAATTATATTATAAGGCTATAGTAACTAAAACAGCATGGTACTGGTACAAGAATAGATAGACCAATGGAACAGAATAAAAAATCCAGAAGTAAAGCCACAAATCTTCAACCAACTGATCTTTGAAAAACTTGATAAAAATAAATAATGGAGGAAGGGCAACTTATTCAATAAT
>NW_006974699.1:0-481 GCF_000164805.1 Carlito syrichta | reverse complement strand
TCCAGAAAAAGAAGTGATCACTTTTTGAAATTAAGATTTAAGGGCAGCATCTGGGGATGTGATCACGGAGGGTGGCGGCAACGAAGTACAGACAGCATCATGACAGAGCAGGTAGCCGTGAGCCGGGCCCACGTGTGCCGGATCCTGTGGCAAGAGCTGTACCAGGGTGATGGCTTTCACCGGTCCGAGACACACATATCCATCATCATGGGCACGTAGGGCGACCTGGCCAAGAAGAAGATCTACCCCACCCTCTGGCGGCTGTTCCCGGACTACCACCTGCCTGAACACACCTTCATCATGGGATACGCCGGCTCCCATCCCTTGACAGCTGACCCGCAAGCAGACAGAGCACTTCTTCCCAGCCACCCCAGAGGAGAAGCCCATGTTAGAGTTCTTCTCCCTTAACCTACATGGTCAGCCAGTACAATGATGCAGCCTCCTCCAAGTGTCCGGATAGCCACACGAATGTCCTGCACCT
>NW_006974698.1:2283-5960 GCF_000164805.1 Carlito syrichta | reverse complement strand
TATTAAATAAAAACTATAGGCTGACATCATTACAAGCAACCAGGGAAACAAACGTTCCTTGAATAGAACTGTCATTAAGAGTATAACCATCATATAAACCCACAGCAGATTTCCTTTTCTTTTATTATTTTCATAAATCATCGCTCATATTTTGATTCAATCTCTCTAATTCTATTTTTTCTATATATTTCTATCCCTTTTTCCTAGAATATTTAGGATAATCACACCAAAAATATTATTTACTTATGTGAAATTTAAATAGTACAAATTCTTAAATAGAAATTTAGTTTTTGTTGTTGGAGTGGACTTTTACCACTTTAATACTTAAGACATTTTTAATGGACTAAGAATTCTAGGGTGGGTGGTCATGGTGGCTCATTTTTATAATCCCAGAACTTTGGGAAGTTGAGACAGAAGGATTTCTTGAGCTCAGGAATTTGAGACCAGCCTAGGCATCATAGTGAGACCTCATCTCTACAAAAAATCAAAAAGCTTACAAAAATTAATGAGTATTGGTAGTTAACGCCTGTGGTCCTAGTTACTTGGGAGGATTGCTTTGGTCTAGGAGTTTGAGATTGCATGTAACTGTGATCACTCCACTAACTGTAGCCTGGATGACAAAGTGAGACTCTGATTTTAAAATAATAATAATAAAATTCAATTAAATTTTAAAAAGATAAAGTTAAGAGGGCCAACTGAGAACATTACATTATTGCAGCTTTCAGCAAAGAAACCTCAGTGAAGAAGGCCCAGGGCTTCTAGGGTGGACTTGAAAACAATAAATGAAGTTGATCAGATAGTCACCTGGGGATGTGGAGGATGACCAGTTGCAATTCTGGTCAACCCTAGAAGTAGCCCCATTACGACATCAGGAAAGCACTCTTGCAGAAGAAAGGAGTAAGTGAAAGTGATAGGTTTTTGTTGTTTTTATTTTTGATTCTGTTTGTAATACCTTATATAAGCCTTTGAAGTGTCAGCCAAGGGAGAGAAAGCCTAGGCCCTCACGCTAAGTCTTTAGAACCAGCCAGGCACAGGGAGCTGCCTGGAAAGAGAACAGAGGCATCAGCCTTAGACCATGACAATGCAGCTTACCCTCAGAGTCAACATTACTGCAGTAACTCCTCTCATGGAGCAGGGTGGAAACTGGAAGCAGTTCATCTCTGTGCAACATGGCCACAGCAGTCCTGCCCACTTATGAACTGAGGGAGAAACACCAACTCTCACCTAACAAAACAGCTGCTTCCCTCCTACTTGTGGAGAAAGGGGCAGTCCCACCAGGATGAGAGGAGGTCACACCACCCCTCTAAGAGAACCTGTGCCATAGTAAAGACCCAGGGTCACATCTGGCTGCCTGACAATCCTGCTGATGATACATGTAGGTTGGAGAGGAGATGGCCAGAGCTCCTGGAGAGCCAGAGCCCTTGGTGTTTGTCTGAGACTGAATGGAAAGCCTCTGAACTGGAGGAAAGGATTCACCCTGCCCCCACCAGACTGCAACAGTGAAGCAATGACAGTTCACCACTCTTATTGCCACCTCTGCCCCAACACAGGCTAACCTGAGGAGATAAGTTAGGTAGAAATGCATCACAAACCACCACCCCAATAGTAGCAACTTTATCTAATAAAAAAATTAACAAAACAAAAATAGAGAAGAGTCTACCCTCATATTTGAGGAAGAACATAATAAAAAAAAAAAGCAATATCCAAAGTCTTAATGAGTTGACACCCACAAAGGGACTTCCCAGATCCCAAGCAATGAAACCCATCCAGAACACCCTGCCCCTGATGACAGACATAGAATTCAGACTGTGACTGCCAAAGACACTCAGCACGATCCATGACAAAGTGAACATACAAATTATCCAGGCCACAAAAACACTACAGGAAGTGAAAGTTGACTCAGCCTTTCTAAAAAACCAACCAACAAGCAAACAAATTCAATTTCTGGAAATAAAAAATATATTTTTCAAAACACAAAACAAAGCCTTAGCACCAAAGTAAACAGGAGGAAGAAAGAGTCTCAGAACATGGGGATTGAAACTAACCTAGTCTGACAAAAACAAGGAAAAAAGACATAGAAAGAATGAGCAAAGCCTATGTGAGGTCTGGAATTATATAAAGAGATCAAATCTATGGTTGATTTTCATCCCTGAGAGAGAAAAAGATACTGAAAATGCCTTGGACAAAACCTTCCAAGAAAACTTTCCCTTTCTCAGTAGAGGTGGCCATGTAGAAGCAAGAGATTCAGAGAACTCCTATGATGTATTACATAAGAAGACAATCCCCAAGGCACATAATCAGACGTGACAAGGTGAGTGTAAAAGAAGAAACCCTAAAGACAGTTAAGAGAAGGAACAGATCCCCTATCAAGAAGGACTCATCAGAATCACAACAAACTTTTCAAGAAAGCTTATAAGGCAGAAGGGACTGGGTCTCATATTTACCATTTTTTTTTTTTGAGTTGGAGTCTCACTCTGTCATCCAGACTGGAGTGCAGTGGCTGCTCCCAGCCACCGCAGCCTCGACCTGCTGGGCTCCGCCAATCCTTCCACCTCAGCCTTACAAGTAGCCAGAATTACAGGCATGCGCTACCACGCCCAGCTGATTTTCTGACTTATTGTAGAGATGAGGTCTCGCTACCCAGGCGGGTCTTGAACCCGCGGGCTCAGGCAATCCACTTACTTCAGCCTCCCAAAGGTTTGGGATTGCAGGCTGAGCCACTGAGCCCAGCTTGCCATTCTTAAAGAAAAGAAATTTCAACTAAGAATGACCTACCCCACCAAGCTAAGTTTTATTAATAAAGGAGAATTTATATCCTTTCCAGACATCCAATCTCTAAGGAATATGCAACTTGCAAAAGAGCACTTCAGGAGATGCTTAAGAAGGTTCCAGGCAAAGAATAAAAAAAAAAAAAATTGGTTCCACTCATCATAAAAACTAATAAGTAAACACAGACTTCATTTACCATAGAAATCAAACAAAACCCTAGCATGCAAATCAGCCTCCAAATAGCAATATGAGAGGAACAAAAACTCATGTATCAAAAAATAACAAAATAAGAAAGGATTGAATGTGCCACTCAAAAGGAACAGTGTGGAAAATTATATAATTTCTGTTACCTTCAAAAAATCCATCTCACTGCAAATGGTATGATTCCATACCTAGAAACACTAGAAAGACTGTCAAAAACCTCCTCGCACTCATAAGCAATTTCAGTGAAGTCTCAGGATACAAATTGAGTGCACAAAAGACAGTTGAATTTCTATATATCAACAACAAGCAGGCTAAGAATAAAACACAAAACACAATTTCATTCACAATACCCAGTAAACAAACAAACAAATCTCAGCATTTATCTAACCAAACATGTAAAAGATCTTTAAAAGGAGAACTAAAATGAAAGTATTTTACTCCCCTCACCCATCCACAGACTCTTCTAAGTTTTGATAGTCATTTCTTTTCTACAGTTCCAATGAGATGATTTAGGTTTAGAATTTGTCTAAACTATCTTTACAGGGTTCCACGGGTTTTCTTAACATTTGACTTTTATCTTTCCCTAGTTGTCTTCTCTTAGGTCTACTTATGACCAAACGTCACTAGCTGTGTGCGTATCATATTTTTTAAATTGGAGCAATATGCAACCTTGAATGTGGTCTTTTCTGAGAGACTTGACATTT
>NW_006974698.1:0-1064 GCF_000164805.1 Carlito syrichta | reverse complement strand
AGCTCACCAAAGATTAGAACACTGCTGTGTGCCAAATCAGAGTTCACATTTTCCAAAGGCCTTCTGCCATCACTTTTACCAAAGTGCAGTTTCTCTCCACAGCATGCAATGCATATGAGATGACATCAGGATCACTTCTGAATACATTAACATAATGCCCGACTATCCATTGCCATCCAGCAAAAAATGACTTTTACAAGTAAATGTATCTTCTGCGAACGGAGGCAAAACATTGCATGCAATCTATGTGTACTACTGAATATTACTTACAATAACTGTCACAACTGTGATATATATGCATATATATTCCTTTATTTTTAATTTTTTTACAAATAGTCTGGAAATCCCATTATGCTAAATACCATGGCATTTACTAGCAGGAGTGAATAATGTTGATAATTAGTAATAATGTTAAAACAAGTCCCACAATTCTGGCAGAAATATAAATATCTTGAAAATAATTAAAAACATCAGTTAATTATCATTAATCTACTTTTCTGGTTTAATCACCTACAGCTTTTTAAGTATACTATGCCTTAATTATAATTATATCACTTTAATAGTATTGACTATTTCTTATATGAAAAGCACTTGCAACTTTTTTTTTTTTTAGTTGGAGTCTCACCCTGTTGCCCAAGCTGGAGTGCAGTGGCACACTCACAGCTACCCCAGCATCTACCTGTTGGGCACTGGTGATCCTTCCTTCTCATCCTTCCAAGTACCCAGAACTAAAGCAGATGCTATCATGCCTAGCCTTTTTATTTATTTGTTTGTTTGTTTGTTTATTTATTTATTTATTGTGGAGACAAGGTCTCCACAAGTTGCCTGGGCTGGTTTTGAATCCATGGGCTCAATCTATTCACCTCTGCCTCCCAAAGTGCTGAGATTACAGACTGAGCCACTTAGCCCAGACTACAACAAATTTTCATTTAAAGAACAGACTTAGATCTCTTTTCCTAGAGACTTTTAATTTTTAAATAAAAAAATTTATTTGTTTTTAAATAAAAGAGCTAAAATTTCATCTCTTTAATATACTCTTCAATTTATCTTCCAAGAATGATTTT
>NW_006974697.1:0-817 GCF_000164805.1 Carlito syrichta | reverse complement strand
AATCGTGTAGATGAAACTTTTATTTATTTATATTTTGGGGGGTTGGAGTCTCACTCTGTCACCCAGACTGGAGTGCAGTGGCCTCTCTTGGCCACTACAGACTCGACCTGCTGGGATCTGGCAATCTGTCTGCCTCAGTATTCCGGATAGCCGGAATTACAAGAAAGCACAACCATGCCCAGATGATTTTTTGATTTATTGTATGATGAAGTATCCCATGTTGCCCAAGTGGGTATCGAACTCGGAAGCTCAGGCAATTCATTTACCTCAGCCTCCCAAAGTCTGGGATTACAGGCTGAGACACTGAGTCAAGCTTAAAGAAAACTTTAATTCCTCTTTTAGAAAGCATATGCATCAAAATACTTATAAACAATTTTCTTTCTTTAAACTCACTCTGGCCAATGATCGTATCATGGCTCTAAAACTGTTTACCTTTCCTAGCTTTGCCTGTCTCTACAGAGGGGTCTGCAGAACCCAAGATATGTTCTGATCCCTTACGATTAAAGTAAGGCATAAATTTCAGGTCCCTGTTCGGACGCCACTTGTCAGAGTCCAGGTCCAGCAGGTCAGGGTTTCCTGAAGGAGGAACGGAGTTGACGTAGGAGAAAACTTGGACACTGACTATGTTTATATGCAACACAGATGTCGAATTATATTTGTTTTCAAGTTCTTTTTATACTTTTAGCTACATACAGTTTGGTCTTCAAACCCAGACGTATTTATTTTCTTTTGGTCATTGTTCTAACAGTAATGAAATACTGTCTGTCTTCCCTCAAATTTATGACAATGTATTCACTAATAGAAGCTTTAAAGCGTG
>NW_006974696.1:0-724 GCF_000164805.1 Carlito syrichta | reverse complement strand
TAGATAGCTAGTTATGTAACCTAATTTAAGTAAGCTCACTAGTCAGCTGCTTACCTAGGTACCTAGGTAGATAAGTCAGCTGGCAAGGCAGTGGGATATGTAGCTAGCTAGATAGTGAAATCAGTTGGCTATCCAGCTGGCTAGCTAGGTACCCAGGCAGTTGAGTCAGCCTGCTAGCTATCTAGTTAAGTCACCTGGTTAAGTCAACTGACTAGACAGATGGCTAGCTAGGTAGCTTGCTAATTTAGTCAACTGGCTAGACAGAAGGCTAGTTAGTTAAGTCACCTAGTTTAGTCAGCTGGTTAACCATCTGGCTAGCTATATAGCAAGCTAGTTAATTCAGGTGACTAGCAAGCAGGCCAGGTATTTAAGTCAGCTAGTAAGTCAACTAGCTAGCTAGCTGGCTAGCTAGGGAGTGAGCTACTTATGTCAGTTGGCTAGCCAGCTGGCAAGCTAATTAATAAGCTAGGTAAGTCAGCTGGCTAGCCAGCTAGTTAGCTAGGTAGAGAGCAAGTTTTGTCAGCTGGCTAGCCAGCTGGATAACTAGTTAATTCAGCTGGTTGAGTCAGTTTGCTAGACAGCTGGCTAGCAGGTTAAATCAATTAGTTATGTCAGCTGGCTCGCAGGGTAGCTAGGTAGGAAGCTAGTTAAGTCAGCTGACTAGCCAGCTGGCTAGGTATTTACGTCAGTTAGTTAATTCAGCTGGCTCCCCTGCTTGCTAGCT
>NW_006974695.1:1692-11723 GCF_000164805.1 Carlito syrichta | reverse complement strand
TTCTCCAGTCAGAATGGCAATTATCAACAACTCAAAAAATAACAGTTGCTGGAGAGGGTGTGGAGAAAAGGGAACACTTCTACACTGTTGGTGGGAGTGTAAACTAGTGCAACCTCTGTGGAAAGCAGTGTGGCAATTCCTAAAAGCTCTAAAAATCGACCTCCCATATGACCCCGCTATCCCCCTACTGGGAATATACCCTGAAGAACTCAAATCACTCTATAAAAAATATACCTGCACATGTATGTCTATCACAGCATTGTTCACAATAGCAAGAACCTGGAAACAACCATACTGCCCATCAAAAGAGGACTGGATTAAAAAAATGTGGTACATATACACGATGGAATACTACGCAGTCATAAAAAAGAACAAAATCATGAATTTCGCAGCAACCTGGATGGAACTAGAGTCTATAATACTGAGTGACCTCTCACAGAAGCAAAGATCTGAGTATCACATATTCTCACTCATATAATGGACCTTGAACATCCAATGTAATACTATAAGGAAATGACTGATGGTTCTGGGAAACTATGGGGGGGTGGGATTAACAGTAGCAAATATCTCCCTGGGGATGGGAAAATACCTCTTATCAACAGGGTGCCTGACCGAAACATAATTGTACACCTAACCAAAATATTGATTAAAAAAATAAAAAATAAAAAACAAATATTGTATGATACATTTTTGTTCTATAATAAAATAGCTGGTTAAAGAAATTATAGGATAAAATAAAAGTTTAATCATGTCAAAGAACGGTATAAATTTATCGAACATGATAAGTCAAAGTTAATAAAAAAAAGAAAAACAAAATTCAATTAGCCTTCCCCTGTCTTTGTTACAAAAGAGCGAGGATTTTTTTTCTTTTCAAAATTGTTAAACTGTCATTTTGGCTAAATAAGTAACTTTTACAATAACTACTGTGATTTTGTGTTGTAACATGCTTTTTAAAAAATTGATACTTAAACTCTTCAAGTTCTTGATTCAGTCTCTAGGATGAGACAAGCAGCAAGTTCCAGGGACCACACCTACCTCACCCCCTTCTAAATTGCCTGAAGGCCAGGTAAATTAATTTCACTAGCAGCACGAACTTTAAAATCTCCTTCCAGGCACAAGAATTACTATCCAAAATAGGATAAGTGGAAAATAACCTGGGTTTCACTCTCTAGCATATCAATTGTTGTAAAAGTATGTCAGACATATTATAAAAACAAAGGAAACTGTTTTCTCTTGCCAATGTTTACCTGTTTTGAATTCTCAATTTAAGCTATAACCTAACTACATGTCTCTAATGTTTTCAATATAATAATTCTGCTTTTAATAATTACCGGGCTTCTTGCTTAATATCTACCTTTAAGTCTCTGAGTACAGAAAGCCCTTATCAGGATGGTTGGTGGCTGGAGATGTTAATGCCTGAAGAAACCAACCCTAGTCATGCAACTAGGGCTTCATCACCTGCCAGCGTACCTGCTTGCCCCTTCAGTGATACAGAAAAGGACTGGTCACTCATCCAGTGAGATACTGGCTTCCTGAAATGGAGAGACTGTGCTTATAACTCGAAGGTGGACTATCCTGTGCCTGGTAAAAAACTACATATAAGTGACTGGGGTTTTTAATGGCTATACGCTTGCCACAGCTAGGTGTCATTACAATGAATGGGTGCCTCCAGTACTGTCCATCAAGTACAGCATCTGGCAGATTATTCAGCCTCATCTACAGAGAGCTCTTGCAGCCCTTCAGCCAGTCAGCCTGTCTAGATCCATTGGACAAACTCAGTTATACCATATTAGAGCATACTTGCAATCCCCTTATATATTTCTTGTTTGGAATGAATATCAAACTGTTAACATTATTTATCATGCTAATGTTTATAAAATATCTTGTACTGAATGCATTTTACTAATTGTTTAACCAATGCCTTTTATAAGAAATTTGTCATTCTCAAGCAACTCCCCTATTTAATGGTCCCCATATCTTTGTCATCCCATTAATATGCTGAATATGATTTACAGACATTATATGAGATTAATGTTATGTTAAAAAAACAAAAAAAATTATTTTAGCTACTTAATTTTAAAAATTATAGCATTAATAGCTATTGCTACTTCAGTAACAGTTTCAGCTATAGCTCTATCTAAGGAAGTTTATACAGTTACCTTTGCTGATCAGTTATCTAAGAATGTTTCTATTGCATTAGCTACTCAGGAAATTATAAATCAAACGTTAGAAAGTAAAGTTAATGCTTTAAAGAAGACAGTTTTAGCAGTAGAACAAGAACTTGTAACTTTAAAAATAAAATTGGCTCTCCAATGTCACTCTGAGTTTAAGTGGATTTGCCTCACTCCTTTGGAGGTGAATAAGTCTGTCCATAATTGGGACAATATAAAAAGTCATATCCTTGGAATTTGGAATCATTCAGACTTGAGTATAGACCTTACTAAATTACATCAAGACATACAGGGCATAACTGTTGCTAAAAAGCAGTTCCGGTCCTATTTAATAACTTCTCATTTTTTGTTAATCAAAAGTCATTGATATCTATACTTATTAATGTGAGAATTTGCAGGACAGTGATTCTTGTGTTGCTATACTTCCAGTTATTTTCAGAGTACTGAAAAGGAACGTTTCTCAGCTCAACACCGAGTTTCATGGTTTTGTGCTAAAAAAATTTAAAAAGGGGGAGAGATGTTGGGAGCCGGCCACGGAGGCCCACTGAGCGTCAGGGATCAGGGAGGGCCATGGACCCCGAGACCACTAGGATGTGTTCGGGAGCCATAGACCCCATCTTCCTCCTCCTTTTACCATGCAGCACAAGTAACCTAAAGAAACTCTGCTGATCTAAACTGAAGGCTCTGTGACTGTGACAGGCATGGCTCACTCTAGAAACCCATTGTTCCTGTTTCCCATAAAACTGTGGTTTCAGCTTAAGAATTAAATATAATTCAAATTTAGGTCACATTTGAAAGACTTTTATATGGTACAAGCTTCTTCATAAAATTTAAAAGTATACTTGCAGAATTAGTATATACTTATAAAGAGCTGTTTCAAGCTTTTCAATGGTATAAATAATTATCTAGAGTTGTCAAAAATGGCCCAGCACAAAGTTTGGGCCACATTCCTGAGAGCCCAGCGTGTACTTTAGACTGGGCTGCATTCTTTTAGGCCAGCTTTAGCTATAATTAGTGTAAGGTTTCTCTACCTATTATAAAAATTAAATTTATTTTATTCATAAAAAATATTATAGAATAGGTCATGCTAACGTCAAAGAATCATGTTAGTTCAAGCATGGCCAATCATGATATTTTAAGGTTTAATAAAAATACAGTTAACTTTAAAAATTTCATTGTCTCTATTTTCTACTATTGTAGTTTTGGAGAACGAGAGCAACAACTCAATTGGTTTGAAGCATGGTTTAACCGCTCTCCCTGGTTTACTACATTAAGTTCCACCATAGTTGGTCCTTTAGTTGTTTTAATTCCCCTACTTATTTTCAGGCCTTGCATCATCAACAAGCTTATAGCTTTTGTTAAAAATTAAGTCAGCATCGTTCAACTCATGATGCTCAAGAAGCAGTACCTACCACTTGGTACCCACCCATGTTGTCTCAGCTCTTCTACCCATTTTTCAGAATAGCCTTAAAGAAACCTATGTAGATCCATGATTGGGTCTTATCTTTAGGTTCCTCTGAGAGGGGGGAATGAGAGACCCAAAAGATTCAAAAGAAAACTATACTTGCTGTAAAAGAAGCATTCATTGCATTTTATAACTCACGTTCACTATATTTTATAAATTCTTACTATTTTAAATCCTACCTCAGGCCCCTTAGAACTGGGCACATGTCGGGTGCTGGGTAGTAACTGATTGTATAGTTATACAATGTTTTAAGCAATGTTTGTACTTAGAACTTTGTTAAGCTTTTGTTTGTCCCAATTGCCATGCTGGCTTCTTTTACTTCTGCAACTGCTGCTAGCAGTGTGTGAATGTTAAGCAATAAGCCCCTCCTGGACATTCCTTTGCTTAGATTGCAGTAGACTCTGAGGTGCTAGCCACTCTCCTGGTGGGCTTTATGTTGGTTCAAACCTCCGGTTCCCATGCCAAAGTTAATTTACATGCAGTGACTGTGTAAACCTAGCTTATCTGACATTCCACTCTTCCTGTTTAGCCATTTCCCGTCAATCACAGGCAACTAAGCTAGAGCCCGCGCAAACCAGAAAATAGACCTACCAATCCCAAGTGCCCCCATACCCATTAGGAGAAATTACCCAATCATGTGAAAACAAGATTAAAGTCCTTTCCCTTCCCTCTGTAATTGTGCATAAAAACTGCTTGCCATACTGGATCGGGGCTCTTGTCCCTGAAGTCACTGTGTCGGCTTCAAACACAAACCCAGACTCGAGCCTGAATAAAGACCCTCATGTGTTTGCATCAGAGCTGCCCTTCTGGTGGTCTCTCAGATTTAAAATCTTGGGTTTAACAGCCTGGCTAATTTTTTGATCAATCATAGGAAGGAGGTCTCACCACGTTGCCCAGGCTGATGTAGAACCCACGTGTTCAGGCAACTATGTGCGGGCCTCTGCCTCCAAAAGTGCTGGGATGACAGTTGTGAGGCCCTGTGCCTGGTGGAGCCATTTGTAGTGTCAGCATTTAGAATTCCCTCTCTGGAATTTCACAGATTTCATTCTGTTTAGGGTTCATTGCTGAAGCATTTGTATGATCTTTTGGAGGTGTTGGAGAACTCTGTCTTTTCACATCGTCAGAACTCCTTCTCCTTCAGGTAAACTATTTCTTCTTATTTGAGGTTAGCATGAACCGACATAGGCACCATGGGGTTCACTCGGTGTCACGTAGCCTCAGTACGGTTTCTCCATTGCCAGCTGTGGTGTCCCTGCCACTACCCACACAGGCTCAAGGAAGGTGTCCTGAGTGGCTAGAGTGGCTCACCTCTGGGATCAGACCATCCCCCAAGCTGAGGAGTTCTATCAGATGCGACAGGCTGCACCATCGACCTCTGGCCAGGAGAGACTCATGAGAGGAAGCCAGCCACAATGGCGGCTGTGGGCTTTCAACGGGTCGGGCCATGCCGTGAGGATCCCTCAGGTGTCTGGAGTCTTCGGGGCAGGGACCAAGGGGCACAGAGCTCAAGCTCACTGCCAGTGTGCACCCTCGGCCACCCCAGTGGCAACCGGGAGGGAGTCCCTGGCCACCACCTGGGTCCTGCCACCGGCCCTGGCCACTCAAAAGAGCCGACTGGGGAGCAAGAGGTCGCTAGGCCACGAGTCCCACCCAGCTCGTCGGCCTCAGCCCCCGTCAGTAACACACTCAGATCATGAAGGGGAACGCAGCCAGCCGTGGGCACCCTAACCTTGGCCGCCCCAGCCAGAACCATCTCGCCCCAGGGGTGTGCCCTCGGGCAGTCCCCTCCCAAGCTGGCTAGAAAGCAGTCTCCAGGCTGTCCCCTCCCAAGCTGGCTAGAACGCAGCCACCACAAGCTGCAACCGAGCTCCCTGGGCTTTCCATTCCTCCGGCCTGCCCCACTCCGTGTGGATTCCAGCCCAACGCCGCCGCGTGTGGGAGCGGCAGCTTCTTCGCGTGAGGGGCAGAGACCCACCAGGCTCGGGAGCCGGAAGCGTGTGGCCAGAGCACGGAATCCCAGCACTCCCCTCGCCGTCTCCCTGAAGGCGTCCAGAGGCCGATCAGGACAGGGCCACACGCAGGCGACTCTGATCCCTTGCAGCCTACCTCAGACGGTCTCTCCCTTCTCCGTCCTGCGTGGTGGCCACGACCAATTCCCGCGCTGGCCGCGGGGCACACCGCCAGTCCCCAGCCACGCCGGTGCGGAGGAAACGCTCTCGGCCTGGGCTCACTCCAGCGGAGAAACACACCCTAGCCGCTTTCAGTCGGCCTCTTCATCCTCCTAGACGTCTACTTCGATGAGTGTCAACAGACCCCTGGGAACAGGCGTCACAGGGTACTCTGGAAATAAGTCCTGAATGAGGCCGTCTTTCCTTCATTTGGCTTCGTGCCCTGGCGAGTGCACCCTGCCCCATGCGCGTGAAGGAGGAGTCGAGAGAGGGCCCGCCAAGCCTCTGGCGTCCTCTCGTGAACGCAGCCCACACAGACGGCAGCGAGGGTTCTGGGCTCCCGTCTGTTCAGGCAGAGGCTTTCTGGAGTGGCTGATGGGTCACCCAGTGCCTCGGAGCACTGGACCGAGTCCCCGGCCACGACCCAAGGGCCGGGATCGGCCACGCACGAGTCACAGAGCTCAGGGGGGCGCTCAGTTGTTGCCGTCTCCCCCAGGGCCCCACAGAGCGGATCCCATCTCGAAGGAATGGAGTCCCTCACACTAGGTGCCACATTCTGCCCCCGAACGGGAACACCAACCCTCATCCTAAACATGAGAATCATCCCAGCAGCGGATCAGAAGGGGCCCGGCTTCCCCAGCACCCTGGAAGTTCGAGGTGAGAGAATCGCCCAAGTCTGGGTTCATGACCAGCCTGAGCAACTTAGCGAGACCTCGTGCCTACAATTTTTAAAAAATCAGCCGGGTGTGGTGGCATGTGCCTGTAGTTCCAGCTCCTCGGAAGGCTGAGGCAGAAGGATCACCAAGTCCGGCAGGTCGAGGCCACAGTGGCCATGAGCGTGCCACCGCACTGTAGCCAGGATGATGGAGTGAGACTCCCACTCAAAAACTCGGGAGGCTGAAGTGAGAGGATCGCTTGAGCCTGAGAGTTTAAGGCTGCAATGAGCTATGATTGTACCACTGCACTCTAGCCTGGGCAATGTAGTGAGGCTTTGTCTCTACAAAACAAAACACAAAAATCACCAAAGCAGGTTAGTCTTATTCATCATCTTTTATACTTGAGGCTTATGAAAATGTATGTATTTGCACTATGTCTGCATAATTAAAGCTCCTTAATCCTGTTGACATACACCTTCTTGAAGCTCCACCCCTTCCCTTCCATGATAAAAAGCCCTGAGCAACCCCCTTCAGGGAGGTAGCTCACAACTCTTCCTCCTGGGCTGTCTCCTTTGTACAAGTCCTCCCTTGTAAAGCCTTGTCTGGGGATCTGGCCTCATGTCGATGTATATCACGTGACAGCCTAAGAATCGGTGGCCGGTAACGCTTTTCTTCAGACAGTTCTACTTTGGGAGTAAATGTGCCTGTTGCAGCTGATTCACTTCTTTTCATTTGTGAACCTTCTGCCCTTCGTGATGCTGACACTTATAAGTACAGAGGCAAGCAAGCTCCTCTGTGAAGTGACTCAGTGCTGTTGATCTCTGATCACTCTTTTTTATTTATAAAGTTTTACAAGTCACATTTCAATGAAGACAAATGTCAAGACTGGGGTTTTATAATTAGACTATTTATTAGTGGTGGCTGCAGGCAATGGCTGTCCAGTCATGTAAGTTGTGTGAACCTGGGTGCTCCTCAAAGCTGGGATAAGTCAGTCTTAGATAATCACAAAGAACTCTTTGGGGAATCATTTCTTCACTGGTCACCATAAGCTATATTTCTTTTATCTGTGCATGCATTTATTTATTTATATTTTGAGTTGGTGTCTCAATCTGTTGCCCAGGTTGGAATGCAGTGGCATGCTGATGGCTACCACAGCCTCGACCTACTGGACTCAGGCGCTTCTTCTGCCTCAGGCTTCCAAGTAGCTGGAACTACAGGCATATGCCACCATGCCTGCTCATTTTTTGATTTATTATAGAGATGAGGTCTCACCAAGTTGCCCAGGCTAGTCTCAAACTTGTGGGCTCAGGAAATCCTCTCACCTCAGCCTCCCAAAGTGCTGGGATTATAGGTATGAGCCATCGTGCATTTATTTAAAGTGTTTCTGACTCCGCTCCCTGCCTAACTGTATAAAATGGTTCATCAGACAGCTTACTACATAAGTATTAAATACTACTTGAAGAATGCAACATGGAGTACTGCCAGCCTTCGCAACACTGTCCATCAGTTTCTCTCTGCCTCTCTAAGCAAGAAAGCAACATTTATTTTATTTTATTTTATTTTAGTGAGAGTCTCACTCTGTCACCCGGGCTTGATGGAATACAGTGGCATGCTCATGGCCACTGCTGTCTCGACATGCTGGGTTCAAGTGATCCTTCCACCTCAGCCTTCCAAGTAGCTGGAATCACAGGCATGCACCACCACACCTGGCTAAATTTTTAAAAATTTATAGTAGAGACAAGGTCTCACCAAGTTGCCCAGGCTGGTCTCAAACCAATGAACTCAGGCAATCATCTCACCTCCGCCTCCTGAAGTATTGGGAGTAATTACAGGTGTGAGCCACCACACCTGGTATGAGCAGCCTTTGTGATAATGCAGTCACATGTATTGGCTGCAACACCCTCCTGCAATGCTTTATTCCTTTTCCTAGGGAGAATTCAAGCTTTTTGGCTACATTGTCCTAACCTTACATTTTTTCAATAGCAAGACCTTGTCTTTACAAAAAATAAAGTAAATAAATATTCAGGCATGGTAATACACGCTTGTAGTCCCAGATACTCAAGAGGCTGAGGTGCTGAGGTGGAAGGATCCCCTGAGCCCAGGAGATCAAGGCAGTGATGAGTTGTGATTGTGCCACTGCACTCAATCTGAACAACAGAGTGAGATCACAACACAAAACATAACAATTATTATTGCACGCTATATCCTGAGTGGCATGAGGTCAGACCAGGTACTCCTGTATTTGTACTGTTCCATAATGTCTGACTTTTACTGATGCTGGTGTGAGCTTAAAAGCCACAAGCTACATGGAGTTCCCAAGGAGACAATTCTCCTTTGTACTTCCCATTTACTAGGTAGTAAGAGCTGCAAGCAGACAGGCTCAAGTCACTTCACAAGTCAGTCAGTATCACACACCGTAGATAGTAGTGTACTTAACCAATATGTAAAAATCATAGATTAAACATTCCATGTCAAGCAAAGTAGCATTGGATGTCAAAAGAAAATGAATAGGAGAAAGGGCTGACGAACCAGTTCAGGGGAAGCCAAGGTGAGAAGGGGTCTTCCTGTGCTGACTTGGATGGCACATCCACATCTTGCAAGAACATGGGCAGAGCCTCTGGTGGGAGATGACAGGAGTTTGTCTCAGAGACAGCAAGATGGTGTCTGTTAAAGTGGTTGTGTTGAGCGGGTGAAGTCCTGTTCTCTTTATGGCCACAAAGTCTTCTGATGAGGACTGACAGTGGAAGGGCATATGCCCAGTTCAGTTCTCATCTGGTTGCATGCGGTGTCCCTTGGTGAGGTAAACAACTGGTCCCTGTTGACATGAGGCCTTTTAGGAAATAAGATGAAGTCTTTTTCTAGATGATGTTACTTGTGTCAAGGGTGCCCTATACATTCTCTGATAAAAAGATTTTAAGTTTTGAGCTTTAAAAATAAAAGGCTATGGTCATTAAAAATTATTAAAATTTAAAATATAGACACTTTTATTTTCTGTCAACCTTCCTAAATCTGACACAAATGCTAAAAGAAAAATGTGTGTTTCCTGGGAACTGCCAATGTCCTCTTCTTGTTTGATTTTGCTTGGCCTGACTTCCACCTCTCCCTACTCTGACATCCAAGTCTGGGATCTTTTGATTCTGCTTTGGAAGGGGAAGACCTTACCTCTTTGAGGCACCTGGGGGACATGGGTAGACACTTTGAAGTGGCTTCCACTGTGCTGCAGTCACTGAGAGTGCAAGAGCCTGCAGACAGCACCAGCATAATGTGACCAGCATTGAAAAGTGCACTTTGTAGAGTTTCTTCCCAGAAAAGCCCCATAGTGGTTGACCTGTCTCTAGACTGAGGCATAAAATGACTGCCCCTTGGTAGTCAGAGCAGTGTCCTAGGGCTCAGACAGGGGACACCCACAATTCCTGGACTCTCAGAAGGTATAGATGAAGGGGTCCTCATTGTCCCCTGCATCTTCCACACAGATTTCTGGTCTCTAACACAAACCCAGGCTAAATGATGCCCCCAAGAGTTGTGCTGGTGTCCCGATGGGCAGGGCACCTGTAGATGGGATGTGTTTTTG
>NW_006974695.1:0-774 GCF_000164805.1 Carlito syrichta | reverse complement strand
TGGATGCCCAGCCCGAGTGGAGGAAGCAGGGCTGACATGGGTGGAAGAATGACCTGAGGGAAGAGTCTGGAGAGCAGCATCCCCAGAAGCATCTCCTGTGTGGAACCTGATTGCTGAAGGAAGAAGAGGAGAAGCAGGAAGAACCTGGGGTCCAGTCTGGGAAGCCGAGCTGTTCTCAGACGCCCAGGCCCCAGGACACCTCGGCCCACAGGGTGACTTCTCAGATCCTGCTGTGTTCCTGCTAAACTAAAGCTTCCTGAGAAAACTGGCCCAATGCTAACAAGACCAGGGCCTGAGGCACAGTTTTCATGGAGAAGGATGGTTGACTGGTGGGGGCATGTGAGGGACTGGGGAGCTGAACTGCCTCAGGAGAGGCACTCATCATCTTTCCCACTGTCTGGCATGCTGGACAGAAGCCGAGAAGTTCTCAGGTGGCAAGTTGGGAACATGAGGATCACAGACTGTGGGGAGATTGGCAGGTACTAGCATTTCAGCCCCATTATGGATTTCATTGGATTGTAGCTGTTACCTACTTTTCATGTTTAAAGGATGTACGATGGAGTCAATGTGTGCAGTGAGTAGCCATTGCAACATTGCTTAGCTTTGGCATGTTTTTCTAGCAGTTTGCTTTAATTTATCCTCTAATCACTAGTTGAGGACAGAACAGGTTTCTCAGAGGTAGCTATTGATCATTGTTTTATGATCCCTCCCCAGCTTGTTTGTAACACATTAGCCTAATCAACCCTTCATGTCTTCATGACACAGACCCTATAA
>NW_006974694.1:2022-6150 GCF_000164805.1 Carlito syrichta | reverse complement strand
GATTTTATATAAGTTATGTGGATATAGTACCACTGGAAAATATTAAAAAAAAAGATAATGGAAATCAAAGAAAAATAAGAATGAGAAAAAGGAATAGATCTGGTGGCTTATGGAAATCATGCCATAAAGCCTGTTGTATTACTAATATAACTCCCAATTTGTCCCTGAGCTTTCAAGATAACTAACTCAAAAAGAAAGAAATGATCAGTTACAAGATCCTGAGTATCTGGAAAAAGAGAAAAGAAACAAATAAGACAATTTGCTTTGGAGAAACCCCAGATATTTAATCCTGGAAGAAATTTAAACTAAATAGTTAGTTAGTATTAAACCACACCATCAGGTAAATCTTAACACCTCCCTCTCTCTCCCTCTCTTTTTCTCTCTCATACACGCAGACACACACAATGTAACCTAGTAGGCAAGCTATAAAGTGCACTCTAAATGTAGAAATGCATTTTGTAAGATTATTTCTTTATATCTCAATATAAAATTAATGGAGAAATTCTGAAGTTCGTTTTTGTGAAAATTATCATGTAAGAGACACCTGGTGGTTCCTAGCATCTGGTTCTCTGAGATCTTTTTCCAAATTGTGATCTAGCATACCTAGAAAAATAAATTAAATACAGCTACTTAGATATGTGAATTTCTACAAGTTGAAGTTTTGGGCTGTAAAGAGAGTAGGGTTATATTCTTGGGCTAATTTCTAAGACTACTGGGTCTAATACAATTATGTATGAATCAAAATTAAGGAAACTGTAATTAAATTCTTAAGCCGTTGTTACAACAAAGAAAAAATACTTCTCACTGTATCACAATGGTTATGTTAATTTTAAAAACTTAAAACATGAAGAAAACAAAAAGCATTCATAATTCCATCTCTAATGAAAGAAATGAAAATACAGAGATAAAAGTATTGTTGGTATTTTGGGTATGTTCCTACAGTGTAAAAAACTTTTGGACAAAATAGTATAGTCCTGAAAAGTTGGACTCCCAGAGTTGAAATGTTGAATCTATCTTTTACTCCTTGTGTGACCTTGGATAAATTATCTCTACTCCTAAATCTGCCTTTGTTTACATTAATTTAGCTTGGTTTTAAAAAATTTTCCCCCATAATGTCCCATTCTTGCCCTATGGAATTCAGCCCTTTCTTTTTCATCTCACCAATTGTTTTAACCTACTTATTTAAATGTCTTTTTAGTTTTAGTCCAGGATTGTATTTCTTAAAATCTAAGTTCTCCAGGGGATTATTTCTGCTGACTTTGATAGTGATTTGTTCCCTTGTGTAGTTTGTGACTTTTCTCATGAATTTAGTCTTGGCATACTTTCTTGCATGGGTTGTAGAGACATACTCATGGAGAAGTGCTGTTTTCTTCTACTGGGAAATATCATTTATCCATTTTATGTCAGGGGGTTTTCCATCTGGATACTGAGATTTAAGATTCAATATCAACAGATGGTGTATGATTGGGGTTTGGTTTCTTATATGAGGACTTTTCTTCCAACCATGACTTTTGGTAAACAGCTTAGCTTCTTTGCCATTTTCTACAACCAGTTTGTGAAGTTGCCTCACCTCTGTTTCATAAATGAGCAGCTCCATCGTGTTTCTTGGATTTATGTAGATTTCTTATACCCAACTCTCTGCTGTGTACAGGTCTTAATTTCATCTCCTGAATTTGTGAAAGAGGCATTAAACTTGTCTTATAAAACCCATGCTCAGCCTCATAATCCCATGCTCCCAGCTTCATCTCCGTTCATCTGTGTAACTTTGAATTGTTTCTTTGTTTCTTATTCCTGGAGTTACTTCTTTCTTGGAATATTTCCAGGAATGGTTGTACTTTATCCATCATTTGCTTGGTGGAGTCAACTGGAAGGATGAAAGTGGTGGAGGAGTGTGGAATAGATTCTCCACTACTTATTGAATCCACTGTTTTGACTGAAAATCAATTTAACCTAACCCATAATTCCATTTCTTTATTATATCTATATCAGAAATAATGTTTTTGAAAATTCAATGAGATAATACCTGCAAAGTTCTTAGCACAGTGCTTAGTACGTGGAGGTGGCCAATAAATATTAGCTAGTACTATCACCAGCCAACCTGCATTTAAAATTTTATATGAGTATAAAGTTTTAAAAATAAGTATATTATATATACTTATATATTCATTTATCATTACCAATATATAACAATATGTTATTAATAATATAATTATCAATGTGAACAAGTATATGCATATAGGGTAGGTCTATAAAAATATGTATATTTTATTATTTTCAACAAGGATTTAGTCTTTATTTGTAATGGAAAGTCCCAGCATTCCGCACTTGTCCAGTGCAGGTAACTGTACACATACACCCCCACATTCTCATCATATCAGGACAGCCTCCTTCAGGGGTTCCTGGGCCGACCATCTTGCCTGCGAAATTGAGGCAAGCTAGCTCAGAATACCAAAACTAATAAGGTACAGGTAGAAACTTGGATTTCTAGACCTGTGTGCCCCTCTTCCAATCCTAACAGTTATTTGCAACTTGAGGTTCAGGCTCCTTCCTCAGCTTCACACACATAAGTATTAAAATGTCAGACTTCAGAGCTATCTTGGGTTGGGGAGGAGCATTCTCCCAGCACAAAACATTCAACCTCAGTCATGGGGGTGGGGGTGGGGGGCGGGGGAAGGGGAACCAGTTACACCTACATCACATTATTTATGAAGTAAGAATTACATTTTATCTAACGCCTCCAGAAGGAGCTCTAGTCCCTCAGGAAAGCTGCCTGGGGCAGCATTTGAGCCTCTTCTTCACACAGGCATAACTGAGCTGTACAGCTAATACCTAGCAAATAATGTTTATACTTACTTAATCACCTCAATGAAGCAAACTTGAAGGAATTTAAAAGGCAATATAGCTCAAATACAAAAATAAATTTTTATTTAATTACAAAATGTTCACTTTTTTTCTATTAATTGAGACACAAACGTTCATACTTCTCTCAAAGAGGTGGGCATGGCAGCAAGGCTCTTGGGCCTGGGGTGTGTGGTTTTGAAACAAAGGGAGAAAAGGGAACGGGATGAAAAGGGCCCTTAAAAATAACCAGGATTCTTAAAGTTTGGTTAGTTTACATTTCCTAACATAAAGGGGTGGGTAATGTAGCTCCAGAGAGATCAGTTATGTGGTAGAGAAATAGCAGGGGGACAAGGTCTTTGCTTCCCCAGACCCCATCCTGCTGGGCTGCCAGCCCTTAAAGTCAAATCACTGTTTGAAAATTCAGGAGCCAGCACTTGTAGCCATAAAGTGGTGCACTTTCCTCATTCAATTAGCTAGGCCCCAGAAAACTTGAAACAGGTACATCTGGCACCACCAACATGCTTCCACTCATACGATCCAAGTCTTCCTCCAAACTTGATTCGAAGAGCAATAGATGTGAGCTTCAAAGTAACTCACAAATTCTGAGAGGCAAACAAAGGTTCAATGAGGTCAACGGGTAGGTGGGTGAGGAGGTAGTTGAAGCAGCGGCAGGCATCTGATGGTTGGCTCTGCCAGGCTAACAGTCTCGACCCACCAAGCTTTTAGGGGACAAATTGGCAGGGTTGGAGATGAAACACTGACTCAGACTTGGCAGGAGGAAGACAACAGGAGCAGCACCCTCTGGGGTCTCCAAGTCAAAGCAGGATTCAAGAGCATTTAAAGTGGAATAAATCCTACAAGGAACTGGCGAGGGACAAAGCAGCAAGAAATGGGAAACAGCCCTCTAAAGGGACCAGAGGTAGAAGAACCACTTCTTGTAGCCAAGCAGGGTAAAGCTTTTAGGAAAGTCCATTTACCCCAATCCTGTATCAGATGCACACCAGAGATGCAAGTGGGCCATAGCTTATGCCCTTCAGTAAAGAGGCTCTCAGGGAAAAGGGAAGGGAGGCTGCCTGGCTAAGGTTATACACTAAGCAAGAGTCAGGGAAGTGAACAATATGTGCAGAGGTTTAGTTCTCCAGCGTCACCAGTAGAACTGTTCAGGTAAAGGCATCAGTCTTCCACTCTGCCGCACTCTCCCTGAGACTTGTGCTTCCTCCAGAAGGGAAAGGGCCTCAGGGCTGCCACTACCTCCTGGTGGCTGAGGCCAGAGATCTGGTGGAGGTT
>NW_006974694.1:0-741 GCF_000164805.1 Carlito syrichta | reverse complement strand
TTTTCTTCAGAGGAGGAAGAGGAACTGGAGTTGAGGAACTGGAATGATGACATAGCTCTTCTTTAATTTTCTTTGCTGGGCTCTCTGGTGTCTGGGAGCTGGGTGAGGCTGGGCTAGAGAAAGGTGACAAACTGCGGCCACTTATCTTCCAGAGCTGTGACTGGGAGATGCCTCGAGTAGAGCTATAGGGACTGGTAATGGCATTGCAGCTGGAGATAGGGATGCCAGCTGTGTATGTGCTTGTCAAGGAGCTCAAGGTAGAGGTGCGGGATCTCTTATTTGTGTGGTCATCTGAGCTCTGGGAACTGAGGCCTCTCTTCAGAGACCCAGGCTTAGGCACAAAAGAAGTGGTGACTCCATTGGCCACCAGGGGTTTAAATGCTGAATGGCCACTTCCACTGCTATCATGGTGCCTTCTGCCAGGTGTAGATGAGCAAATATCCAAGTTTTGTTTCTTCTGTGGGGCTGTATCTTTAATGTTTTCTCCCGGGGACTCCTTTTCTGCTGCCAATGGGCGGTCATCTTTTTTATTTGTGTGGTCATCTGAGCTCTGGGAACTGAGGCCTCTCTTCAGAGGAGGAAGAGGAACTGGAATTGAGGAACTGGAATGATGACATAGCTCTTCTTTAATTTTCTTCGCTGGGCTCTCTGGTGTCTGGGAGCTGGGTGAGGCTGGGCTAGAGAAAGGTGACAAACTGCGGCCACTTATCTTCCAGAGCTGTGACTGGGAGATGCCTCGAG
>NW_006974693.1:0-769 GCF_000164805.1 Carlito syrichta | reverse complement strand
GTTGGGAAATAGATACACTTAGGGAAGTAAGGTGATTTATTTGAACACTAGAAAATGTGGGAGAAACACACAGAGAGACAGAGAGAGAGAGACAGAGACAGAGACAAAGAGAGAGACACACACACAAAGAGAGAGAGAGAGAGGAGGAAGGGAGAGAGGGAGAGAGAGAGAGAGAGAGAGAGAGAGAGAGAGAGAGAGAGAGAGTTTGTGGTGTGTGTATATACAGAAAGAGTTGGTAATTTAATAGTTTGGTAGACTAACTATGGCTGCCAAAATGTAGGTTCTATTCCCTGGACCATGTAAACGTTCACTTATTTGGAATAAGAGTCTTTAGATATGTAAATTAAGAATACTGAGATGAGCCAGGCTCCGTGGCTCAGCCTGTAATCCCACACCTTTGGGAGGCTGAGGTGAGTGGATTGCCTGAGCCCGCGGGTTTGAGACCCGCCTGGGCAGCGAGACCTCATCTCTACAATAAATCCAAAAAAATCAGCCGGGCATGGTAGTGCATGCCTATAATTCCGGCTACAGGGAAGGCTGAGGCAGAAGGATCGCCGGAGCCCAGCAGGTCGAGGCTGCTATAGCCGGGAGCGGCCACTGCACTCCAGTCTGGGCGACAGAGTGAGACTCCAACCCCCCCCCAAAAAAGAAGAATACTGAGATGGGAAGATTATCCTAGAATAACAGTATAGGCCCTAAATGCAATTGCAAGTAAGAGGTAGAGAGAGATTACAACAGAGAGATAGAAAGATTTAACACATACTGAAGA
>NW_006974692.1:0-887 GCF_000164805.1 Carlito syrichta | reverse complement strand
AAAAAACAAATCATATTTTCCCCATACTTGCAATGCTTAGCAATGAAAAAGGTGGTTACAAAAGCTATGAAATATGTGTACCCAAGAGCTTATGTTCTAGTTTATTTTCAATAGAGCAATATAAAATCACACAAAAAAGCATTTACCTTTGGAGACTGACAAGGATTGCATACAAAAAAATTAAATTGACATAAAAAGCAAATCTCTTATTCCTAAAGAGTAGTATAATTGTAATTTTTATACTACGAAATCATTTTAATGATGTTTTAAAAAATCAAAATCTGCTTTTTAAAAAGTCAAGTTGTGAGAAAGGGTTTAATTAAATTCCCAGTCCTACCAACAGAAGTAACCTCTGTTATCTGCTTCTGTGTGTACTGCCAGCCATCTTCTATGCAGGTGTATATTGGAGTATTTAAGTTTTTTACTTTTTAAATTAGAAACAGAACACACAATAACTACCATTTGGTTTTTATTCAATACATCTTAGACTCTATGTCACCACACTTACTGACCTGACTCATTTTAGCAGCTCACAGAACATTTCACTATATATTGGACCTCAGTTTTAGATAGTCCTCTTGATGATACACACTTAGCCTGGATTCCCTATTCTGCCATTACAAGTGCTGCTGCAGTCAACACTCTCATTCAACCCTCTTTGTATGCCTGTGCAAATACAGGTACAAGTCACGTTCCTGGAAGTGAAACATGTATGTTTTAATGTGATGGCTACTGCTAAATTGATCTCCAATGGGACTGTACCAAAACTTCCAACAAGTCAGAAGTTTCTATTTTCCCTGAATCCAACCAAGACTAGCCATCACCATACTTTCTAATCTCTGCAGTCTGATAAATCGGAAACTGTACCTTTGTTTCAATTTTCATTT
>NW_006974691.1:0-839 GCF_000164805.1 Carlito syrichta | reverse complement strand
AATTAACTAGCTGACTTAACCAGCTATCCAGGTGGCTATCCAGCTGACTTAACTAGCTGACTCAACTAGATAGCCAGCTGACTGGTCAGCTGAATTAACTAGCTGACTTAACCAGCTAGCCTGCTGGCTAGCCAGCTGACTTAACTAGCTAGCAAGCTGGGAAGCTAGCTGAATTAAGTAGCTGACTTAACTAGCTAGCCAGCTGGATAGGCAGCTGACTTTACTAGCTTGCTACATAACTAGCCAGTTGGATAGCCAGCTGACTTAATTAGTTGACTTAACCAACTAGCCAGCTGGCTAGCCAGATGAATCAACTAGCTGAATTAACTAGTTAGCCGGCTGACTTAACTAGCTCTTAATCTTGCCAGCTACCTGGCTAGCCAGCTGACTTAATGAGCTGACTTAATTAGCTAGCCAGCTGGCTAGCCAAATGACTTAACTGTCTCATTATCTAGCTAGCCAGCTGGCAAGTTTGCTGATTAAACTAGCTGACTTAAATAGCTGGCCTGCTTGCTATTCAGCTGAATTAACAAGCTTGCTATATAGCTAGCTAGATGGCTAGCCAGCTGACTTAACTAGGTGACTTAACTAACTAGCCAGCAGTCTAACCAGTTGATTTAAGTAGCAAGCTACCTTGCTAGCCAACTGGCTAGGCAGCTGACTTAACTAGGTGACTCAACTAGCTAGCCAGCAGGCTAGACATCTGACTTAACTAGCAAGCAATCTAGCTAGCCAGGTGTCTAGGCAACTGACTTAACTAGGTGACTTAACTTGCTAGCCAGCTGTCCACCAGGCTGCCCTAACTGCCTAGCTACCTAGCTAGCCAGCTGGATAGCCAG
>NW_006974690.1:0-640 GCF_000164805.1 Carlito syrichta | reverse complement strand
TGCTTCATTCACTTCATATACATTTATATGCCCATCTGTTGTTCCCAAAAGCACCAGCACCCTGCCCTGGGCCTCTTAGTTTTAGGCACACACATAGTGAGCAAATCGATTCTTCCTCCCCACACTCAAAACTTTATTGTGGAGCCTACATTGTTATTAAAGACATCCTCAACCTCCATGGTAAGTTATCCTTGGAGGCCCTTGTTTGTGTTTTCTCTAGCAGGTATTAGAAGGTATCATTCTAAGCCATCAGAGAGGCTCAAATAGTGCTGCAAGACGAGATGAGCATTTAAAAAAAATTTGTGACCGGGCTCGGTGGTTCGACCTGTAATCCCAGCACTTTGGGAGGCTGAGATGAGAGAACTGCCTGAGCCCGCAGGTTTGAGACCAGCGTGGGTGACTTGGCGAGACCTCGTCTCTACAATAAATAAAAAATTAGCTGGGTGTGGTAGAGTGCACCTGTAGTTTCAGCTACTTGAAAGGCTGAGGCAGAAGGATCACTGGGGCCCAGCAGGTGGACACCAGCCTGGGTGACAGAGTGAGACACCAACTCAAAAAAAATTTTTGCTACAATATCTGTACCATGAGGACCCTTTCTACCCAGTGTGGCACTTTGTCTTAGGCAGTGGAAGGTCCCATA
>NW_006974689.1:0-517 GCF_000164805.1 Carlito syrichta | reverse complement strand
TGTGAGCTCACGAAAGAGATAGCCTCAATTTGGGCGAGTGTTGGGCTCAGAACAATCAAAGGTGGTCCAGCAACACTGTGGCCAGCCCAGGTTCCGGTAGAATGGTCTGCGACATCAGAACTAGTAGAGGGCACATTCATCTTCCAATCCATCCATTGTCCATGTCCCATGCAGACATTTCCCTGGGGACCCGCAGATGTCTGTCGTGATGCACGTGGGAGGTATTTTTTTTTTGCTGCAGTCACTGTCTGCCAGGCTGGTGCATAGTATCATGATTTTCGGTCCCTGGGCCTCGACCTGCATGGCTCAGGCATTCCTCCTGCCTTGGCCCCTGAGCAGGTGGGAATCCATTGGCCATCACGCCTGTCTTGATTTTGGTGACCTCTCGCCAAGACAAGATCTGTCCACTTCTCTCGGGCTGGTCTCTGACTCCTGGGCTTAGGCAGCCACCCGCCTCAGTTTGACAGGGCACATGGTTGATGGCCATGAGACACAGTACCTGGCCTGGACTCGCATG
>NW_006974688.1:0-4719 GCF_000164805.1 Carlito syrichta | reverse complement strand
TTCCAAGTAGCTGGACCTACAGGCATGCGCTACCACACCCAGCTGATTTTTGATTTGTTGTAGAGATGAGGTCTCACCAAGTTGCCCAGGTGGGTCTTGAACCCACAGTCTCAGGCAATCCACTCACCTCGGCCTCCCAAAGTACTATGATTACAGGCTGAGCCACCGAGCCTGGTCTGCAAATTCATTTCTTTAAAAAAGTTCTTGAGGAGAAAAATGTAAAATATCTAAATTTCAAAAGATGCATTACTTCCATGCTCTTTGCTCTTTGCCTTTGAGTATCCAAAGACAGAGGGTTTCACGGTATGTTTTCAATGATTCAGCTTTTACAAACATATACAAATAGGTTCCTCATTAGCAGTCCTGTTTTGGCGATTAATAGCAAGCAATATGCTTGAATTAGAGATCCATTTCCACTCGAATGCAGTTTCTCCTCTTCTTGGCAACAAAGCCATTTGCAGAGATCTGGAAATCACAAGTTGGTCACTGAAACTGTCAGCTTTGGTGAGTTCTGAGTTCTCCTCTGGGGTTATTGACCTTGAGGGAGGTCAGGGCCCCAGACTTTGCAGTAATGTGATAGGTGAGAAGTGCCTCAAGCCTTGGCAGTGGCAAGGAGAGAAGGCAGCACTGACCAGCCTGTCTTTCCTGGTGGAAGCTAGGCAGTGACACAGTGTCACACTTGGACATCCCCGAGTTTCCAGGGCTGGGGGCCCGAGGGCCACTGAGTCTGAGAATCAGAACCTTAGACCTTGGGCTGGATGGGCCTTCAAGGCCACTGAACTCAGTTTCCATGGGGCTGAGCCTCGGTCAACCAGACCCCATCCCCTGGCCCGTGCACCCCACACCTGGTTGGCCCAGCTACCCCCCGCCAGGCATGCCCAGCAAGTGTGGGAGGGATGCGGGGCTCACTGATCTCACGGTTCTGACCCTCAAAGCCAGGGAGGCATAAGCAGATATAAGCCTACAGCTGATCCTCACAGGAACCTGTGTTCTGGCACGGACTGGAGGCACACCAGTCCCCTTCTGCAAAACAACTGCATGAGTGCCCTGAGCAGGAGGACAAGGGTCGTACTGTCCACCTACATACTGGTGTATGAGATCCAGAACAGCTTCTGAGGGCACAGAGGGGATGCTGCATGAGCATGCCCACAGGATCGCAACAGCAGCACCCATGGGACACCCAGAGCCAGTGGGGTTGGCTGGGCCTGGTGGAGCAGGAGACCATGTGTTTCAGGGGCAAGGGATTTCCCGATGCCACCGCTGCCTAGGACACCCAGCTCCACCAGAGGCCATGCCTGTCCCTCCCAAACCAAACACCTAGTCGGGGCCTGACGCTGCCACCTCCTGGGACAGAGCATATGCTCTGAGCCTCCCTCACCTTACTGGACACCAGGAGCAGGTGAGCAGGGCTGGCGAGCATCCCAAGACCTGCAGGGGCTCAGGGCTGAAATGAACACCTGAGGATAGACCAGCCACTGAACGTAAACTCCCAGGGGCTGCGAGAACAGAGCAATGAGGGGGGTGAGGGAGAGATGGCCAAATGGCAGGAAGGAAGCTCAAGCCATGCTTACCTGCCAATAGAAGGTCACGGAGGTGACTGGGCCAAATAGCCAAAGAGCTTGGGGGTGAGACGGTCCTGGAGTGAGGGGGTCCTGGAGTGTGAGGGTGTGGGGAGTGTGGGGGCCCTGTGTGAGGAGTTGCTTGGTATGAATCATCCTGGGAGTATGCACTGTGGCATCTGAGTGTGGGTCATGGCCTGAGTATGGCTGGTGGGAACATGCTCAGGACCAGGATGTTGGACGTGCTGCTGTCCAGGAGCTGCTGCAGGGGCCCTCTGGGAGCTCAGCATGGGTCGCATCTCAGAGAAGGGAGATGGGATTTCAGACTTCTGGATCCCAGAGCCCTCATGCCCTCTCCCAACGTGCACCTGGTCAGCGGCTGTGTCAGGGGAAGGAGGCTGCTCAGGGCTTCTTCTCCCTCAAACTTTCCTGAGATGGTGCCACCAATAGGCCTAGCAACAAGCAGCTGGTTGAGGTCTGTTCAGCAGGGGTGACTCCGTGATGATGGGTGCCTGGCATCCCCAGGGGACTAGGGACCTCCCTGGGTATCCCAGGAGCACATCAAGTGCACTTTTCAAACGGTGTTTTCAGAAGCCAATACAGGATGGATTGTGCCCATTTGGTGGCCTCCTCCTTTGGCATGTGGGGTGTGGCAGACAGAAGGGACAGCACATGCCACAAGGGTGTCCCTGTACACAGGGAGGGAAGACATGGTGCTGAGAAAAGTGATGTCATTCTGGGGAGTGACCCTGTAGAGAGGGCTGTGACCAGAGGCCCTGCCTATCACCCGCATGCATGGTGCTCGTAGGCTCAGCAGTGGGGATGCAGGGCTGGGACACAGGTATGATCACACCATCCATGCTAGCCCCCAATTCTGCCCAAGCCCAGGACCCAGGAGGGCCTCACCATCTGCTCCATGCTCTGGAAGAGCTCATGGGCCTCCTCAAAGAAGCATAGCTCCTCCTTGCACTCTCTCCCCAGGGAGCCTGTGCGGAGCTTCTCCAGCAAAGAGTAAGTGTGCCGAGGCCTGTGTAGGACACTGTGGGCCTCATCCCGGGAGAGGAAGGCTGAACAGGACAGTTGAGAAATCCTTGTGAGCAGCCGAGCCAAGATGGGGTGCAGCCCACACACCACCCACATGACCTCCTCCCACTCCATGATGGACAATGCCCACACCTGCCTCCTCGCGATCTGTGATGGTCACTGCCCCTAAGGGTTCATCTCGAGCTCCCAGGGTCCATCTCTGGCTTCTGGGGTCCATCTTGGGTTCTAGGGTCTATCTTAGGCTCCTAGGGTCCATCTTGGGCTCCTAGCTTCCATCACAGTTTCAGGCTATCAGGGTCCATCTCACTCCTAATGTCCACCTTAGGCTCCTAGCAGTCCAACTTGGGCTCCTAAGGTCTATTTCATGCTCCTAGGGTTCATCTTGTGTTCCAAGGGTCCAGCTCTGGCACCTAAGGTCCATCTTCAGCTCCTAGGGTCCATCCTGGTCTCTTAGGGTCCATCTTGCTTTCCTAGGGTCCATCTCAGGCTCCCAGCATCCATCTCAGGCTTCCCAGCGTCCATCTTTGGCTTCTAGGGTCCATCACGGGCTCCTAGGGGACCATCATGGGTTCCAGGGGTCTATCTTAGGCTCCAAGGGTCCATCTCGAGATGCTAGGATGTCTCTCAGGCCCCTAGAGTCCATCTTGTGCTCCCAGGGTCCATCTTGGACTTATAAGGGCCATTTCAGACTCCTGGGGTCCATCTCATGCTCCTAGAGTCCTTCTCGGGCTCCTAGGGTTGTTCTTGGGCTCCTAGAGTCCATCTCAAACTCTTAGGTTCCAACTCAGGCTCCTAGTGTCCATCTCAGGTTCCTAGGGTTCATCCATCTTCATCTCCTAGGGGTCTACTTTGGGCCTCTGGAGTTCATTTTGGACTTCCTGGGTCCATCTCGCTCTCCTAGGGGTCCATCATGGGCTCCTAGGATCCATCATGGACTCATAGGGGTCCATCTCAGGCCCCAACGGTCCATCTCAGGCTACTAGGGCTCATCGCAGGCCCCTAGGGTCCATCTCGGGCCCCTAGTGTCCATCTGTGGTTCCTAGGGTCCATCTCTGGCTCCTAGGGGTCTATCTTGGGCTCCTGGGTCCATTTCATGCTCCTGAGGTCCATTGTGGGCTCCTGGAGTTCATCTCAGGCTCTAGGGATCCACCTCTAGCCTCCAGGGTTTATCTCAGGCTCCTAGAGTCCATCTGGTTCAGAAGGAGAGACTGGGGACTTGAGTGGGGAAACCAGTGAGCTGCAGTCCCTGGAGGAGGGAGGCAGGCATGCAGGGTCCTCGTGGGATACTTGCCCTGGGCAGCGGGCATGGGGGTGAGGGGCCTGTGTCCCTAGCAGCCTGGGACACACACCCGGCAGCACTGATTGGAACAGAGCAAATTATCCTCAGAAAAGCACTGGGAGAAGCCGAGGCCAGTCCTGGAGAGAGCACACAATCGTGTAGGGGAAGCCTGGGGGACGGATAGACCCGAGGACAGACATCGCCCACCACCTGTCCTCTGTCACAACCACTGGTAGTTTGCACCTTCTCTTCACCAGGAAGCACCCTCTTCTGGGCATCAGCAGGAACCCACGGGCAGCCTACATGGATTCTCTGGACCCTAGGCCAGCTCCTCCCAGGGATGTGAAGGGCGACTGGTTGACTATCACTCCAGCCATCACACTAGTCAGACCGTTCACCCCTACCAAAAACCCCACTCCCAGGGCACGTCCTCACGTTCCCCCAGCCGAGGTCTTGGCGCCCCACTGTGGGTAGAAAGGTGACTGATAGATCCTGGAGCAAGTCCCACCATGCCCTGAGAGGCCCACAGCTCCCAGGTCCATCAGACTCCATACATGGCGAGTGCTCACAGGCAAGAAAGCACCCCCCTGGGAGTCCTGGGGGTCCATGAAAACAGTCCCACAGAGTCTGGCCACCAGGGACAGCCTCTCCTCGGTCACCTGGATGCTGCCTTCTGGAAGGACAGGCCCTCACACAGAAGTCCCAGCAAAGACTTCGGGCCGGGACTCCCAAGATGAGGTGGTGAGGGAGCCTGGCTGCTGCCCTCACTCCAAAAAAACCACTTGTTGGATGTACCTGCAGCCAGTGAGCTCTGCTGTCCTGGCAGCAAGAGGAGTG
>NW_006974687.1:0-915 GCF_000164805.1 Carlito syrichta | reverse complement strand
TAGTTCCTCAAAGTAGCACATTTTCTAAATTTCCAATACAGTGTTATTGGTTTGTTTTTTAGCTGTCTGTATTAGTCAGGGCCCCTTAGAGAGAGAGAGAGAGAGATTTATTATGGAAATTGGCTACATGATTATGAAGGCTGAGAAATTCAACCCCAACCATTGTCATCTGCAAGCTGGAGAACCAGGAAAGTTAGTGTTGCAATTTAGTCCAAGTCTGAAAGCCTAAGAACCAGAAGAGCCAATTATGTAAGTCCCACAGGCCCAACAATTATGACTTCAGATGTTAGAGACAGGAAGAGGTGAGAGCTGTGCCAGTTGAAGGAGAGAGAGGGAGAAAGAGAGAGAGAGAGAGAGATCATACTTTCTATGCCTTTTTGTTCTGTTTGGACCCTCAAAAGATTGGACGATGTGTGCCCATATTGGTGAGGAAGGATTTTCTTTACTCAGTCTACTTATTTGAATGTGAATCTCTTCTGAAAACTCCCTCACAGACACACTCAGAAATAATGTTTATCAGCTATCTGAGCATTCCTTCACCCAGTCAAGCTGACATATAAAATTACTCATTGTACTATTAAAGTCTACGTCTCTCTAAAATATGCTTAGTAAACTCAACGTTGGCACAAAATTTATTTTTCCTACAGAGTTCTTCTAAGTGTTCTGGTTCTTCATTCTTCAATTCTTTGAGAATTTTGGTTGCAAAATTTGGTAAAAATGGCAGTGTCTTTCAAAGAGTTAAGATTTCAACAGAAGTTAGGCTTCTCCAGAGGGATTCAGGTCTGGATGCTCAGCTAGTTTGGAATCCCAGACTTATTTTTCCCTAGGATCACATAGCTCTTTACCCTTCAAAACCACTACAGTGAGGTTTTTATTCCTTTCTCTGAATGGTGCCTTAGAAGCAGCCACACACGA
>NW_006974686.1:0-4012 GCF_000164805.1 Carlito syrichta | reverse complement strand
CACCTAATTTGGTCTGTGCGCCTAGGTTAAAAATTTTGTGAACACTTATTTTGGTTTCTTTTTGTTTGGATACTTTGCTTGTTTCTGAAAATCTTTCTAGAGCAAAATTAAATGTTATAAATGACAGGCACAGGCTGGCTAAATAAAATCCACTAGAGTTGCTACCATCTAAAAACACCGGTCTAAACAGACAGCCGCTGACAGGATTTATAGGATTCTATTTCTCTCCAGAGATTAATAAAAAATGGAATGAGATTCTCAAACATTAAGGTATGCCAGGTTTTCTGGGACCCCGTCTGGGTACATATCATGGCTCGTTTTTGTGTACATTTTCAAACTGATGGGCTAGTAGCATCAAGGAAAATTCAGCGCTCAAATGGTCGTTATTTGAAAAACCTGCATGCAACTATAGCATTAACAAAGAGAGTCTTCTAAATTCGTGATCTCTATTTTTTCTAACTATTTGGAATCTACTGACTTTTCTACTGGTGTTGAGAATAAACGTCTTGCATATGGCATTCTAGCCAAGACTTAAAAAACAAAAAAAGGAATGTTAAATGGCTTTCAAATGATTGGTTCTTCAAATAAGTGACAGTTCCCTAGTAAAGAACCCCAAACACATTTTAGAAATATAAATGTGTGTCAGAAAACAATTGTGTACAATGAAAAAAACACTTAATTGAAAAATGTATAACCTAAAAGATAAAGAACTAGATAAATGTTTTATAAAAGTTAGGCTCTCTGATCAAACAGGTCAAGATCTTGAGCTCAGAGAAATAATATACGGTATCTCCGTCCAGCGTAAAAATGCTTTTTATGCCATGCAGAAGCCAAAAGGAAAATGCTCCAAAAAAGAGAAACTGCTCAAAATTTTCGCTGTCCACATTTGCTAACCGAGCAAACCACACCAGCAAACAAAAGACGTGTCACTCGTTCAAGGTTATTCGAATATATTGTTATTCTTACACAATTAAGCCAGTTCTAGCTAAAATTTAACTAGACAAATTAAAATTCAACCCTAGGAATATGGGGGGAAATCTGGTGCAAGATGACTGTCTAGAGACATCAGATACCCACCCTCTCCAGAAAGAAGAACCACAATGATGAGTAACTATTCATACCTCAAATAGATCATCTAGGCGAGAACACTAGAGTACAACAGCAGTCACGGGAAACACCTGGTTTGGGTGGAAACTATACTTCAGTGTCCTTTGTGCCATGTCCCAGATGCTATTTATTTCTAAAAAGAAAATAATTGTAAGAATAAAAGAATAATGATTATTTTTAAAGGTAATAATCATCACAGTCATTATGCATTGGTAAACTTGGTCGTTAAGATACTTCCTTGGACTTCCAAGGAGAATTCGATTCATTTTTAGGAACTGAGTACTTTTCCTGATGGAATCGTATTGTCCTGTGCTCTACACTTCGTTGGTTGGGTGGCAGAGCTGTTCTGACCTCCATTGATGAGACAGATGAGATGCAGTGACATCCTCAAGGTCACCTTACATACAGTTCATGGGTGAAGGCAGGCACTGTGGTCCACGTATGTCTCCTGTCTTGCACCCAGTTTTCTGTCTTCAGACATGACGTTAACCTTTCTCCTATGTGTATTGAGTCACTTTTCAAAAGCTCAGAGGATACGTGCTTAAACTGGAGGTGATTTAAGAAGACACTAAGATCTCAAAAAAAGCAAGTAAAGTGTTGATTTGTTTCTGCTTTCCAAAACTCTTCTGGGAGGTTAGAAGAAAATTTCTTGGATTCCTACAGCATGTGCTCTTTTGTGTCTGGCTCTTTTCAATCAAATAATGTGCGTATGATTTACATTTTGTTGTCCGTGGTTGCAGATTGTCGTTCTCGCCATTACACAATATATTGATCTGAGTGGAGATTTGTGTATTTTTCAACTTTTGAATTATTATGAATAAGAGTGCTATGACATTCTTGTGTATATTTTCTGAATGGACATGTATTTTTCATTTCTTTAGGCCATGTACCACATAGCCGCAATGCCTGGTATATGTTTGCTTATTTTTCAATTTATTAACATCATTGAATGCCTTTGTTTTAGGTATGTGTGTTAAACGCAAATAATTTTAGATTTTACATCAATAGGAAGTCTGTAAATCTTTTAATTGGTAAGTTACAATCATTTGCATTTCTTATATGGTCAATATATGTGGTCATTGGGGTTTAGTTCTCTTCTATTGTTTATTATTGGTATGAATTACATATATAACTTTTCTAAATCTTTCACTGGGTCATCTTTTTTATTTGCTCTCTCCTTTTATTTGGTATTTTGAATGGTTATTGTTTTTTTCTAGAGGTTACTTCTTTTATAATTTCTTAGCAACCATATTAATATCCTTAATATGAAAAGAACTCTTAGTAATGAATGGATTCATGGGCAAATGCATCACTAAACAGTTTACACATAAATCACTATACATACACATTAAACTTTCAAAAACATGTCAAACTAAAATAAGTGAAGAAATGCACATTTATATTCTGGTCCATCCATCATGCTGAACAAGAAAAGCAAGTGCTTAAAAATTTTGATCTCTATTTTCCAAAATAATATATGTATGTAAGTGAAGATGTTTTATGCATTTCACATGTGTGTGTGTATGAATTTGTCATGAGAGAGAGACAGAAATACAGAGAGAAAGAGAGAGAGAGAGGCTCCTTGACCTTGACCCTGCATGGGTTCAGGTCTCTGACCTGGGTCATTGATAGACTTCAATATCTGTCCCTGGACCTGGGACAGAGACAACCAGGACAGGTCCATTCCAGAACCAAGAGACAATTAAGCCTAACTTCAAGATGGTTGATCAGTGATGCTTTCAGAAAAAGACCTTGTTCCAAAGGGGGAAATGTGAAAGTTAATCATACAGATTGGATTATTCTTGTCATACTCAAATAAATCAGAGATGAGGAACCAAGGGACAAAAACACACGAAGCCCTAATAATTAAACTTGACACTAGCCTAGCTGCTCAGACGGCCAGTTGTAACCCTAAGACCAGTTTTGCCTAACAGCTGCTGAAATGATCAGCCATCTCTAAGACTAGTTTTACCTACCTCGGTCACTCACCAATTAGAGCTCGCCAGCTCCCCCAAACATTTCTAGTGCCAAGGAACTTTCTTTCAAAAGAATATGTAACATTTCTCTTTCTCATAAAATTCTCAACCTTCTGTTTGTTTTTCAGACATACCAAAGACCACCCCATCTGTGTGTATACCCCAAATTGCAATTCATGTTTCCCAAATGAGATATTGTAAATTTACAGATTTGCCTATTTTATTTGATTTCAACAATGTATATTTAAGATGAGCACTGAGTTGATATTCTACTTACAGCCTTGCAAACAGCTTTTGATGGGACACACATAAGATTCGGCTTTCAATATAAAGCGTTTAATAACACAAATGAACAGGCCAACGCTAATGGTCAATTGGGGTATGATGATAATAATAAAAAGGTCAATATTTAGCCCTGACTATTTAACTGCCTGCCACTTTTGTAAGTGCTCAACCTGTACTTCCTCCTTTACCCCTCCCAACAACCTGTGAGGAGGAACTATTGTTCCCTGACTTTACGTATTTATTTATTTACTTTGAGTTGGAGTTTCACTCTTGTCACCCAGGCTGGAGTGTAGTGGCACGCTGACGGCCACCACTGCCTCGACCTGGTGGGCTTAGGTGATCCATCCACCTCAGCCTTCCAAGTAGCTGGAAGTATAGACACACGCCACAACACCAGGCTAGTTTTTGTGATTTATTGTAGAGATGAGGTCTCGCCAAGTTGTCCAGGCTGTTCTTGAACCCCTGGGCTCAGACAATCATCTCACCTCGGCCTCCCAAAGTGCTCGGGTTACAGGCTGAGCCACCGCACCCAGCCTGTTCTGGGACTTTAAACATTAGGGAACTGAGGCACAGTGAGGGCGGGACCAGCAAGTGGCAAGGAGGGAGGTTTGAACACAGGCTATGTGGCTCCCGGGCCGCTACAT
>NW_006974685.1:0-4526 GCF_000164805.1 Carlito syrichta | reverse complement strand
CTTGGAGCTTACCTAGGTTCCATTTTAAAATCTTACTCATCTTTTAAAGATTCGTGTTCTTTCCGATGACTCTAAGCCTTCATCCATGAAAGCCTTAAAACAACAGGAACTGGGTTTTCATTTCATTGTGGTAGACCCATACCTGATATCGATCTATGAGCATAATACTCAATACACATTTGCTCAATTATTGAAGGCATCTGGACTTCAAGCTCTCTGCTTCTAGCTCTAACTGCCTTGCAGAAGAGTTATAGGGCACAGGAAAACTGAACCAAAAGGACAGACAGTTGCTACATTTACTTTCCCTTCCCCACACTAAACAGCCTCCCCCAACATCAACACTTCGTATCAAAGCAGTCCATGCTACAATTCATGAACCAGTTTTCACATATCATTATTAACCAAGTCCACAGTTTACATTATGCATGGTTCTTTCTTTGAGTTGTACATATTATGTTCATATTTATGTCAGGTATTCTTTACCCTCTCCCAAAAAAGAGAAAGAGCTGAATTTTAGTTTTATTTCTTCCTTTTCTGAGCCTGTTTCATCACCTATAAAATAATCATTAATTGTAATCATATATCCTCTGAGCTTAAAGAACAGCCATTTTAACATTGCTTAAGCTAGCTATTTATTCTACTCCCTATTTCCTAATCATTAGTTAAGGACAGAACCAGCTTTCTGGAGTGAGTTATTGATAACTGTTTCCCAACTCCCAGCTATGTCTTATATGGCTTACTCCTCTATTCTCAGCATTTGTTTTCCAGTTATATAAGACTACGCTGACCTAATCTATTATAATCAGCCTTTTCTGTCTGCCCACCAGTCCACCATCTAGAGCCACATGACTGCTGCTGTAGCAACACCAAGGACATAAGACCAGTGTTATCAATACTTAGCTATGCAGGTGCTACAGATGTTTTTACCCTGATTCCTTGTTAAATGTTAAAAGGTCTCCTTCCTCAATTACCAATACCATGCTGCTCTTGCCTGCATGGGGCACATTTCGAGACTGTTCTAAGTGTGACTAAACTCTTTACAATTATTTGCTTTATTCCCATGTCACTGGCCCAAGAAACCTCAGTTTACCCAAATATATGCTCTTTAGGATTTCTGAAAACAATACACAACTTTCCATGTAAGATCTCAGGGAGGTACTAGTGGGTTTCTTCACTCAAATTATTATATCTTCTGTGCAAAATAACTTAAGGAACTGGGAGGAGTGTCCATTTAAGTAAGGAGTATCCCCAACACTAACAGTCAGCCTGTCTATGAGAGCAATGGTCATAGTCTCATTTATGAAAGACTGAGAAGCAACCACAGAATATGACAGATATTGGCCCTTTCAGCTTCTGCAGGTGGTTAAATGAAGGTCAATGTCTGTAAAGCAAGGGACAACTGGGCCAAGTGTGTGCTAGTGACAGAGGCACAGACCATAGAATACTTTTCAGGGATGTGGTTTCTGGCCTTAACCCTTGGTTGAGAAACATCCAGAAAAGTTGTATCTTGACCCCAGTCACTGTGAACATGATGATATTGACTCACATGGGTTTCAATATACCATCCACCAAACACCAATATCCCAGAGAGTCAGTTTGGGATCCTAAGTGCCAGGATAAGACACTAGATAGAGAAGAGTACCATATATTCTCCTTGAACAATTATAAGTGGACATTGAACAATTATAAGTAGACGTTGAACAATTATAATACTATAAGAAAGGGATTGGCAGTAGTGGGAAACTGTCAAGGGAGGAGGGTGGAATTGGAAGTTGAGGGAAACTGCTAGGGGAGGGAGGTGGCATGCCTCATCAACAAGGATACCTGCATAATCAACATTTGTATACCTAACCCTGAATTGTACCCCACATCTTTATAATAATAATGAAAAGACACCAGACAGAAAGAACCTTGACAGCAACCATGCAATGCCCAGATGCTTCACTACTGTGTATGCTTACTAAGACACCTGAACAGGACTTTGGTGGGTACAGCACCTTCGTTCAGCCAGGAGTCACGAGCACAGACAGGTTGATGGTATTGTATAAGGCTGTGCACTCTGCATAATTCACAAAATGAAAAGCTAAGCTTTGTGTGTCCTTCCAGATGTTTCCAAATCCTTGAAAGACATGAGGAAATAGGCCCATAAATGCAGTATTTGTCTTTAGTGGGCCAAACTAAAGATTTTCTTCTTGTGGGTTCTTGCAATCTTGTATCACACACTACCTATTCAATGGCACTAGAAAAGTACCTGGACAAATTGATCAAGGCCTCTCTAAATCTTACCACCAAGAAAAATAAATGTAGCCTCCCCAAACTATACAGGTCTTACACTAAATGTAACATTTCCTCTCCCAAACCAGATTAGTCCACATATCAATCATTAAAAACTAAGCTTTAATGCACTTTATGACAGCTACAAGAGAAGGTGGTGGGAAAAGCACTCACTAGAAGAAAAAGAACAAAGCCAATACTGGCCAAGCCTGGATGACTGCAGACATCTGTTCCTTAGACTTGGGTGTACAATATGACTCACCACCATATCCTTTTCACAGAATCCTCTTCCATTGTCCCCTAAAACCCATTAGTCAACTTAGTTAATGATGCTGCAAAATAAAACCATCATCAAGAGAAAAGCACTCAATATGTCTTAAAATGTTGAATGTTTTAAAAATATAACAAGGAAAAGAACCCATAGATAGAACATTTAAAAGCAGTCTATATCCTACATACACACTAATGAATGACATAATCGAGGTGATAAGACATGAAACAAACTGGGAACTTATAGTAAGCTGATTCTCTTTGGCTATAGAATTCACAGCAATTTCTAGACTATCGGCCTACCTTAAAAATATTGTGTTGTCTGTTCTGTTAATATTAAATGAGTGTCAACTTGTTTCTCACAGAGATTTAAAAAAATCTGCATGAATCTCTTGTTTCCTGCACTCTCACCTTGCCTGTTTTCTGTTCTCCACTAATATCTTTTTCTTTCTCTATTGTTCTCTACATTTTGTTGACCATCCACCCAAGCAGAGTAGACAGAGAATCCTAGACACCCAAGATTTTACAGTGGCTGTTTGCAAAGTGGAGGAGGCTCCAGTAACTGCCACACTGTGGAAGAGAACGCCTCTCAAGTATAAATGAGCAGGATGGCAGGGTGTCTGCATAGCCCAGGGAGCCGGAGGTAGAAAACTACGGTCCAAAAGAACAGTAGTCAAAGGCCAGAAAAGAAAGGTGTGCAGTCAGCTGTCTTCCACCACTCTAGTGTTTGCTTCTAGAGGGAAGAATACATTTTTTAAACATGAAAACAAGTTTAAAACACATTGGAAAGAAGACTCTTGCTCTGGAAGCTGATAGAAAGTAACACCCATTATCTGAAGTACACAAGACCAAGGCTTCAATAAACAATGCTTAAATCAGGGCAGAGAAAGGAGAGAAAGAGACATTGAACACAAACTGGCTTTAGCTCGCCCAGTCCAAGGAAGACAGGATTCAAAAAGAAGAAACAAAAAAAGCCTAGGACCACACATCATTTCCTACAATGTACACTCATTGAACTTCACCCTGTTCTTCAACCAGTTACAAAAGGAGCTATTTAATCCCATCCTTTGTTCCTTAAAAGCTACAATAAATCCACTTATCAGATCTCCACTGACAGAGTTTCAAAGTAAATGTAATTGCAAAGTAAATGTAATTGCATCTAGATGTTCCCTTCCTTCTTCTTCAAGAATATTAACTGAATATATAACAAATATGTATAAATGTAATATAAAATATAACAAACATATAAGTAATGCTTCCCCAGAGCTTAGCCACTTGGGAGTTATACCTTTCCTACCAACTCCTTCCAACAAATCCTGTCATCTTTTGGGAATCTGGCCTCCCTATTGGCTATCTCATAGCTTCAACTGCCTTCTTGGTGACATTCTCCCACCAAACCTACCCCCACCTCATAGAATCTTGGGGTTACCATGGAGTTGTCTGCAAATACATTTGGATCATCACAAGGAACCAATGACCAGTGCAACCAGTGACTTTCCAACTGGACATACGAACTGGTATACCGGTAACCTGCGGATGCTGTGTTGTGAAAACCAGGTTGGCCGCTACAGGCACTTAAGCCACTTCATCTAGTCTGTTTTTTTTAAATAAAATATTGAAAAACATGGTGGCTTACTTTCAAGATTTCCTGACTCTGCTCCCCTGACTTTTATCCTTTGTATTTGTTGTCCCTCCTGGCAGTTTCTCCTTTGTTGTAAGTCACATCCTGGAAAGGAGCTCTGGTTGCTCAGGTATAGAGGGGCTAGGCAACTTCAGCCCTTCAGCCTTCAGCCCTATAATTACTCACTTTGGGACCGGGCATACCCCTTGCCGTTTCAGCTGCGGTTCTCAAACTGGCCCACTTTGCTTCCAGTGAACACCTGCTGGCATTTTAAAGGTCTCCTGTCTGCCCCTCTCCGTTGTGTTGATGGTCATACCTGACAGGTCTGGTGTCTATTGTTTGCTCCACCCTCTGTGCTGGG
>NW_006974684.1:0-765 GCF_000164805.1 Carlito syrichta | reverse complement strand
GGTTATTTGTATGTCTTCTTTTGAAAATGTCTATTCATATCTTTGCTACTTTTTAGTGAGATTTTTATTTTGTTGTTGTTGAGCTGTTTGAGTTCATTGTATATTCTGGATATCAGTCCTTCATAGAATGCATAGTTTGCAAATATTTTCTCTCATTCTGTAGGTAATCTGTCCACACCACTGATTATTTATTGTGCTGTGCAGAAATGCTTTGGGGTTGAATTTTTAGCTCTGACTATGTCCACGAAGGATCTAAAATTCCATCTTGTGAGGAGATATTCTTATGTTTTCCTGGTTTTTTATAAGACAAAAATCACCAGTAGCCTGAGCCATGTTGCTTAAATTCTGTTAGCAGAGGGAGGAGCCACACACTTCAACCACATTGTAGATAGGCCAGATTGCATGGTGGAGCTAAGAACAAGGGATTTGTTGGGCCCAAGCAGTGACCAGAAGACAAGAAGTCATAATTACCCCCAAGAAGTACATCAAATCAGTGACTAATGGAAGTTCTAACTCAGAACTTTTCTCATCCAGAGTTAACTGACAAGTTTATGGAGAGGAAAGGAGTGTATGATGCATCTTCTCAGAAGTTGCATCAACTATGACCAAGTTATTATGAATAAATCATCACAGATATTTTGAACTGCTTACAAAACTTGAAACCTAGAATGCTCTCATGATCCTTTTTGAACTCTATGTGTTACACTTGGAAAAGTCTGGGTAGTCTTTTGCTAGAGGAAGACTCCATGAAACACCCATTGTGAC
>NW_006974683.1:0-752 GCF_000164805.1 Carlito syrichta | reverse complement strand
TTAGGGATCTGAGGAAATAGTTCTGGTCCCAGTTCCCATAATGTTGTCTCCTTGTGTTCTAAGATTATTATAAAGTGGTGCTGTACGCTTATGTCTTGATTCATTTTAGAGTTAATGTGTTTGGTGATTGGGTTCCTGTTTCTACCTTGTGCATGTGGTCAGCCTTTTCCCAGCACCATTTACTGAATATGTTCTCCATTAGCCAGAGGTCTTGGAGTTTTTTTCAAAGAAGAGTTGGTTGAGAATTTGAGGATTTCATTCTCTATCCTGACACATAGTCCTTTGGACCTATTCTTGTACGAATACCAGGCTGTGTTGATTACTGTAAACATATAGTGAAGTTTGAAGTCTGGAAGAGTGATAGCTCCTGCTTTGTTTCTTTTGATACGATTCTTTTGGCTATTCTGGATTGTTTTTGGCTTCATGTGACTTCTTTATGTGTGTGTGTGTGTGTGTGTGTGTGTGTGTGTGTGTGTGTGTGTGTGTGTTGGTGTCCCACTCTGTTGCCCAGAATGGAGTGCAGTGGCTGATCCCAGCCACAGCAGGCTTGACCTGATGGGCTCCAGTGATGCTTCCACCTCAGGCTTCCAAGTAGCCTGAAGGACAGGCATGCGCTGCCATGCCAGATTGATTTTTTAATTTATTGTAGAGATGAGTTCTCGCTGCCCAGGCGGGTCTTGAACACACGGGCTCCGGCAATCCACTCATCTCAGCCTCCCAAAGGCGCAGGATTACAGGCTGAGCCACCATGT
>NW_006974682.1:0-3764 GCF_000164805.1 Carlito syrichta | reverse complement strand
CGATGTCCACTCTCACCCCTCCTGTTCAACATAGTATTGGAAGTCCTGGCTAGAGCAATCAGAGAAGAGAAGGCAATCAGGGGTATCCAAATAGGAAAAGAGGAAGTCAAGTTATCTCTCTTTGCAGATGATATGATTGTATACCTTGAAAACCCAAGAGAATCTGTGAAAAACCTCCTTACACTGATAAAGGCCTTTGGCAAAGTCTCAGGTTACAAAATAAATGTACAAAAGACAATCGCATTTCTCTACACCAATAATAAACAAACAGAAACCCAAATAAAAAACACAATTGCATTCACAATAGCCACAAAAAAAATGAAATACCTTGGCATCTTCCTAACCAGAGACGTGAAAGACCTTTACAAGGAAAACTACAAAACACTGCTCAAAGAAATCAAAGTTGACACAAACAAGTGGAAAAATATCCCATGCTCATGGATCGGAAGAATCAACATTGTGAAGATGTCCATCTTACCTAAGGCAATCTACAAATTCAATGCAATACCCATCAAATTACCAGCAACATTCTTCTCAGACCTAGAAAAAACAATGCAGGAATTCATATGGAGACACAAACGTCCAAGAATAGCCAGAACAATCCTCAGCAAAAAAAACAAAGCAGGTGGTATCACATTACCAGACTTCAAACTTTACTACAAAGCTACAATCATCAAAACAGCTTGGTATTGGTATAGGAACAGGCATATAGATCAATGGAATAGAATTGAGATTCCTGAAGCAAAACCTCCATTTCTCAACCAACTCATCTTTGACAAAGCCTCCACCACCTACCACTGGGGAGAAGAGAACGTATTCAGTAAATGGTGCCGGGAAAACTGGCTGACCACATGAAGAAGATTGAAACAGGACCCCCATCTATCTCCATGTACAAAGGTTAATTCCAAATGGATCAGAGACCTAAATGTAAAACCTCAAACCATAAGAACTTTAGAAAATGAAGGAAGTACCCTCATGGAAATTGGAACTGGTATCCAATTCCTGAACAAAACCCAAAACCCACAGCTCTTAAGAGAGAAAATAGACAAGTGGGACCTTATTAAACTGATAAGCTTCTGCAAAGCCAAAGAAACCATCAAGAGAGCAGGGAGACAGCCTACAGACTGGGAAAAAGTATTTGCCAACTCCAGGTCCGACAAAGACTTAACATCCTGGATCTACAAGGAACTCAAACTTGCTGAAAAGAAAAACACAAACAACCCCATTATAAAATGGGCAAAAGATATGAACAGACACTTCACAAAGGAAGACATCCGAGCAGCCAACAAATACATGAAGAAATGTTCAACCTCACTAATCATCAGGAGATGCAAGTCAAAACCATACTGAGATACCACCTAACCCCAGTCAGAATGGCAGTTATCAACAAGTCAAAAAATAACAGCTGCTGGAGAGGGTGTGGTGAAAAGGGAACACTTCTACACTGTTGGTGGGAGTGTAAACTAGTGCAACCTCTGTGGAAAGCAGTGTGGCAATTTCTAAAAGCTCTAAATACCAACCTCCCATATGACCCTGCAATCCCCCTACTGGGAATATATCCTGAAGTACACAAATCACTCTATAAAAAAGAGACCTGCACACGCATGTTTATCGCAGCGTTGTTCACAATAGCAAGAACCTGGAAACAGCCATGCTGCCCATCAAAAGAGGACTGGATTAAAAAAATGTGGTACATATACACGATGGAATACTACGCAACCATAAAAAACAACAAAATCATGAATTTCGCAGCAACCTGGATGGAACTAGAGTCTATAATACTGAGTGACCTCTCACAGAAACAAAGATCCGAATATCACATGTTCTCACTCATATAATGGACCTTAAACATCCAATGCAATACTGTACGAAAATGACTCACCATACTGGGAAACTATGGTGGGGGGAGGGAGATGGGATTAACAGTAGCAAATATCCATCTGGGAATGGGGAAACACCCCATATCAACAGGGTGCCTGAATGAAACGCAATTGTATACCTAACCCTTAACTGTACCCCACAACTTCATAATAAAAAAAAATAAATAAATAAATAAAGATGTTTAAAAGGAAATTAATTATTAAGTAATGAATAATCGCCCTATGGATGTGTACATATACATACATATATATGTATGCACACAAATACAACCATACACACATACTATATACACACTATACACACACGTGCACACACACACACACACACACACACACACACACACACACACACAGCAAGACATAAACATACCACCCGTAAGCAGCTTTTATTACAAATAACACTTAATAAAGCTCAAATCAGCAATAAATCAACAAATCAACTGCAGGTGTGCCTCAATTTACAACTGTCTCAATAATCCATCATCAGCTGAAAATACTGTTAACTGAAATGAATTCAGTACCTCTAATCTACTGAGCACCCTGGCTTACCCAGCCTGCCGTCAAAGTGCTCAGAGCACTTCTCTTATCCCATGGCTGCAAAAGCTTCCAGTGACACAGTGTACTGCAGAGCACCAGAGGTCAGCCTCCAATCGAGTGTGAGCTGCAGCTTTCCCCCATACTGCAGGGGAGGGTCATCCTGCTTCTACCAAATGTGTGTCACTCTCACATCATAGATTTGAAAAGTTGTAAGTGGAACCACCATTGCAAGGACACATGGAACACTCACCAAGACAGACCACACTACAAATATAAAACTGATCTCAACACATTTAGGAAGACCAAAATCATACAGAGTGTATTCTGTAAACACAATGGAGTTAAACTAGAAATGATAAACGAAAGATACCTGGATAGTCTACAAATATTTCAAAGTTAAATTCATACTTACAAATAGCTCATGGATCAAAGAAATCACAAGCGGAATGAAAAGGCTGGAGAACTTCTATGCAATTCTTACAAAAACAGCACATGGCAGAAAATGGTCATCCAAGATGCTGGACAATCTGCCAAATTATGTCTGTTTGGATACGCAATTAAAGAAAATCACATGAGCATCATATTCTCTAGACTCCTTATACAAAGCAGACCCTCCTAAGACCCTCCAGCAACATCCTGTGGCCACTGTGCCGGTGTGCTCCTCAAAGGAGTTACATCCAGGCCCCTCCTCAGCCTCCAGTTACATCCAGGCCCCTCCTCAGCCTCACTCTGTCTTGGGATTTCACGACAGTCACTTCAGGACCCTGGCAATAGCATTTTTCAAATGTTACAGTGGAATACACTTCCTCATCAGAAATAGCATGTTTATTTACTTTTCTTCTTTTCATTTTTGAATTGCCCATTCAATTTTAAATACAATTGAACATCTCATGCTGCATCTGACAGAAGAAATACCCAGAAAAGCACTTGGAAAGGCAGGCGGAGGCAGAATGGAGCCACCTGAAAACACAGAGGTGGTCCTACTGCACACACCCAAGAAGGAAAGGGACATACCACTTGGTTGTAAGGTGCTTCAGCATGACATGACATGGTCGGCAAACAGGCCATGTCCACAACAGGGACATACTTCAGTTAATAAAGCATGAAGAGTATCATGATTGTGGTACACATGTATGTTGGCAGAGTTGTGAATCTTGAGGCAAGTTCAAGTCGATCAAAGTTTCAATGATCTATTTGGAAGTCAGTGTAGAAACAGATCTGGTTTCTGCTAGGAAGTCTGTATGGAGTTTGCTCTGTGTCACTTCTGCCATTGCTGAGATCACACTTCCCTTACCATGTTCTCTTTAGTGCAACTGCTAGAACGGATCAGTAAAACTGCTCATAAAA
>NW_006974681.1:0-847 GCF_000164805.1 Carlito syrichta | reverse complement strand
AAAAAAAAATCCCAGTCACTGGATCATGACAGGAGTCCAGCTCCAACACAAAGATCAGGGCCTAAGGCGAGAGAATCAGACGCGGCAAAGGAAGAAGGCATAAGTCAACTCCCTGGGTCGAGTTCGGGATTCTTCCAACGTTTATTTAATTTTTACATGCTTATATAAAGCATTTTCAACCCTTAATCCCTCACACATATGCCCACAAAAGTTTATATTATGTTTTTATACAATCAAACTTTCTACAATGATTTATTTGATCCTCCCTATTCTTTTTTTATTATGTTAAAATCAACAGACAGGAAAGAAACAATTTCTGCTAAAAATAATTAACTGTAACCTTTTAACCCTTATCCCTTTTTATATCATATTTTTAACAATTCTTTCATGTAACTTAGCAGCAATATATTGGCGTTTATATCTATAACTAATTTTATTGTTTCTTATAACTAATTTTATTATTTTTAAATTATTTCCTATAAAGTTTCCTATTATGTATCTCTCTTTATTCCTATTTTACTTATATGAATCATAATCTAATAATGTTTAACAACCTTTAAGTGAATTATACTTGACTACTCTTATATTCTATATTTGTTTTCTATTTAGTTATTTTTATCTAATTATTTTTAATCATCTTCCTATTTTTATCTACTTAACTATTTTCTTCTATATTATTATACTTATACTACTAAATCATTTTACTCTTACAAACTTATATCTACTATGTCTATACTTTCTTGAATTATGTTTAAAAGCAGCTGCCCTCAGGTTTGAATTGTCTCAGGTTTCACAAACTTCCTCCTCCATCTTACCCATCCAAGGTGTTATTTTAATATAGGGTCTG
>NW_006974680.1:0-798 GCF_000164805.1 Carlito syrichta | reverse complement strand
TTCATAGAAAACAAACCAGAAGCCCTGGCATGGTGGCCCATGTCTGGAATCCAAGTGCTCTGAAAGGTTGAAGTGGGAGTATGGCAGGAGCCCAGGAGCCCAAGCCAACCTGGGCCAAGCAGGGAGACTCCGTATCCACACCAATCAAAACAGGGTGTCTGGAGTTGAGGTGCATGTCATCCTGCCCACTCCAGAGGCTGAGGAAGGAGGATCTCCTGAGCCCACAATTTTGAGGCTGGTGTGATCAGTGGTCCTGTCCCAGGACCCCAGTCTGTGCCACAGAGCCAGACCCAGTGTACAAAAGCATCAGAATCGCACACAGATTCTCATCTTCGTGTGGTGTGTTCACAGCGTGACTGGCTTTAGAGCCAGGAAAAATGGGATTGGGTGGGAAGAATTGTGCCTGAGTGAGGGATGTGTCCCTGGTCTTTCTTGGTGGAAAGTCCTTGTTGCTGAGTTGGAGGGTCAGCCTTCCTGGGGATCATTTCTCACCTCAGAGAGAAGAGCAGGCATGAACTCGACCAGGGAGCCACAGGAACTCCCACCACAAAGTGGGGGGAGCCATTGGGGGTTTGGGGCTGGAAGGTGCCAAGCTTGGGGGACCCTCATAGGCAGGGAGCAGGGGGGAAGGATTGAGGGCAGAAGGTTTGCAGAATGGATTTCTTTCTTTCTTTCTTTCTTTCTTTCTTTCTTTCTTTCTTTCTTTCTTTCTTTCTTTCTTTATTTCTCTCTCTCTCTCTCTCTCTCTCTCTCTCTCTCTCTCTCTCTCTCTCTCTCTGTTTTTTCTTTCTTTTTCTT
>NW_006974679.1:0-3032 GCF_000164805.1 Carlito syrichta | reverse complement strand
ATTCCACAAGTTGCATATGTGGTCTACTCTGGCAAGACTAACAACAAAAAAATTTCAAATGTACAGGTTATCAGAAATAATATCATTTTTCTATATTGTTCACTTTTCAGAAACTGACAAAAAAATTTGTTCGAAGGTTTGATTTTTGGAGTGGTCAATGTGGTCTTTTTTTTTTTTTTTGAGTAGGAGTCTCACTCTGTTGCCCAGACTGCAGTGCAGTTGCCGCTCCCGGCCACCGCAGCCTCAATCTGCTGGGCTCCGGCGATCCTTCCGCCTCAACCTTCCAAGTAGCCGGAAATACAGGCATGCACTACCATGCCCAACTGATTTTTTGATTTATTGTAGAGATGAGGTCTTGCTGCCCAGGCGGGTCTCGAACCCGCGGTCTCAGGCAATCCACTCACCTCAGTCTCCCAAAGGTGCGGGATTACAGGCTGAGCCACTGAGCCCGGCTTGTGGTAAGTCTTAAACATAAACTGGGTAAACTGAGATTAGCAAAGCTGTTATTTATGTTGAAACCAATCTCCGTTAATGTCCATAGTATTACTTTTGATTGCTTGCACAAATCTATAAAGAAGTAATAATATTTTTTGCTAAAGCTGATCATTCATCTAAATCAACATTTGTTCATTTTCAAGTGGGCCTTGTCTTTCCAAAGGCCCTTCACTTGGATGAAAGTTGACAGGAGAAAATTTTGTGACAAATATCTCTGAAAGGCACTTGGCAGAGATTGTAAGACTTCACTGATAGTCTTGCCAAATCCCAGATGTCATGTGGGCAAAGACATTTTGCAGAGGACCACACACAGCCTCACACATGTGAAGAGAATGCCTAAGCATACCCTTTGTACTGGCCATTTCCCTATACCCTTAATCCCTTCCATCTCTTACTTGTCTTTTCTCTTTCTTCTGGAATACAGTTTCTTTCCAAAAGTATCTGGTTCTCTAGAAAGCTCTGACTTTTTGACAGTAAGTGTAAAAGGAGGCTTGATTCAGTTGATTATCCAAACAGCTAAGGGAACATTTAGCTCAGAGTCTGAGGACAGTGCTCGGCCCCAGGAGAAAGTCAGTTTAGAGGAGTCAGTGCAGCTGTTTTCTTATCATGTTCTCGGTTCCCAACTGGAAGTGATTAAACTCCTCAAGTTGCCTTGGAATTGAAGAAAATAAACATGAATCAAAGTCATGTATTTCAAAAGCAGAAAACTAAAATAAAATTTCTTAGCAAGGATGAAAATGCAGTCTGGAAATGAAAATCAGAGAATAGCCAGAAGCAAAATGTGAAAGTTCATCATTCATTCTTATGTTGTCAATAAAAGTCTTTCCAGACACATGGAAGAGAATTCACATGTAACCTATTAGCATTCCCCTATATGACTTCATCTGACATTCTCTTCCAGGCATGTGTTAATATTCCTCATAACAGGCACAAAAATGTAAACTTAGAGAGAGTAATCCTTTGCTCAAAATCATACAATTGCAAGATATTGGTTTCATGAAAACACAGCTTTCTGCATTACATGATAACAATATACCTCATGTATACTCAATATACTGTACTTGGTACAGTATGTTAACAATTTAAAACATGTTTGGTTCATGCAAATATCTAAGAAGAAAAACTCTTAGAACTATTATAACCCTTACACCTCAGTCCTAAATGGAAATTGTCCTAAATAAAAAATTGTCACAAAGGACTAACTTGTAAAATAATGGGCATAAGATTTAGTTCTAAATGTGCCTGTTATTATCCATATGAATGGCAAAAATAAAAAATCAGATAATGTAATGTCCTTATAAAAAGTGCAGGAACAAAGGACTTCACGAACTTTTGGGAGGAGCACAAGTTCCAATAGTCTATTTATGGGGGAGTCTAGCAAGATTTAGAGAATTTAAGTATGCATAAGCCTAAAGTGACCATATAGCTTATCTTTCAAAATTGAAATACATTTTTAGAGGGAAAAGAAAGTATAATTAAAAAACAGCAATAGTTATTAACTGACTGTGTACATATCCCCAAAATTTATATGTTGAAGTCCTAATCCCTACTGTAATATATTTGAAAATGAGGTCTCTAAAGAAGTAATTGAGGTTAAATAAGGTCATACAGGTGGACTCCTGATTTAGTAGGATTAGTGTCCTCATAAGAAGAGACACAGAGCATTCACTCTCTTGATACACTTGCAAAACAAGTCATGTGAGCACACTGTGAGAAGGTGGCCTTAGGCAGACTAAGGAGAGAGTTCTCATCAAGTACACTGTTAGACCCCTGATCATGGACTTTCCAGCCTCTAAACTTGTGAGAAAATAAATTTCTGGTTTTTAGGCTGTATTTGTTATGGCAGTATGATCCCACTAAGTCAATAATGAAAGATAGACATGAACATGACCTTTCCACTCAAATCAGGATGTATTGTCCTTCACATATATATCACACTACCCATTAATCATGGCTGTGGCTATATTTCTGTTAAAGTTTTTCTCTACCCCCCTAATAGACATGTGATTGATTATTTTGAAGCTTCTTTGGAGTGAAATCTACCTATAGAAACATGAATCAGTCTCAAAAATAAAATAAGTAAAAGAAATAGGATTATAGTGCAACATTATATAATTTTAAAAACATGAAGTCATAAAATCATTAAGAATATATATCTACCGACCTATCATCTATCTATCCACACACAGAATTTTATGTTACAAGAAAAGTTGAAAACCAATAAAGTAATATACCCCAAGCAGTTCAATATCTGTGTGACTTGAGCAAAAAATGTTTCACTCAATTCTAAAGCACCTTAGTCTCACCTCCATATACAAAAAGTATTAGTTATACACAATGTTAAATGTTATCAGAGAAATAAAAAATTAACTAAAAGAGTAAGCATCTAGTAAACATTTTAAGTATATTGTTGAGGTATCTATAACCCCCTGCAATTTTGTACAGCATAAAAGAGATCAGTGTATTCATAATTGTTGTTTGATTATTTATTGTAATTTTGTAGTTTAAATGAGATCTATAAGCACAACAGTTTATTT
>NW_006974678.1:0-865 GCF_000164805.1 Carlito syrichta | reverse complement strand
CTAGCTAGCCTACTCAACCAGCTGAATCAACCCGTTTGATAACTAGCTAGCTAGTTGACTCAACCAACTGATTTAACCAGTTTGTTATCTAGCTAACTACCTGACTCAACCTGCTGATGTAACCCGTTAGCTCATTAGCTAGCTAGCTGCATTAACCAGATGAATAATTTAGAAAGCTGACGCAACTAGCTGACTTTGGTAGCTGACTTAACTATTTAGCTAGCTGACTTAACTAGCTGACTTAACTAGCTAGCTACCTGACTTAACTACTTGAATTATATAGTTAGCTAACTAACTAGCTGAAAAACTAGCTGATTTAATAATTAGCTAACTAGCCAGGCTTGGTGGCTCAGCCTGTAATCCTGCACCTTTGGGAGGCTGAGGTGAGTGGATTGCCTGAGCCTGTGGGTTCGAGACCCACCTGGGCAGCAAGACCTCATCTCTACAATATATCAAAAAATCAGCCGGGCGTGGTATCGCATACCTGTAATTCCAGCCACTTGGAAGACTGAGGTGGAAGGATCGCTGGAACTCCACAGGTAGAGGCTGTGGTGGCCGGAAGCAGCCACTGCACTCCAGTCTGGGTGCCAGAGTGAGACTCCAAGTCAAAAATAATAATAATAATTAGCTAACTAGTTAGGTAGCAGACTTACGTAGCTGACTTAAATAGTTAGCTAACTAGTGAGCTAGCTGACAGCTAGTTAGCTATTTATCTAGCTGACTTAGCTAGCTGACATAACTACTTGGATAACGAGATAGGTAGCTGACTTAACGAGTTAGTTGATGAATCAGCTAACTGTTTTAACTTGTTGAATAATGAGTTAACTAGCTGGCTTGACTAGTTGGTTAATGAGTTAGCTAGGGG
>NW_006974677.1:0-747 GCF_000164805.1 Carlito syrichta | reverse complement strand
AAATGATGGGATCAAAGCAGTGAAGACCAAGAAAGTGACAGACTTGAGACACAAGAAGTGAGTCCTGTCTGCCAGGGCCCGACTCTCCACACGAGAGGCTCAGAGGTGATCTGGACTCGCAAGCTGGGGTGAAGTGGAGTTGGGACTTCAGCACCTCACTGAGCAGTCTGGCTTCAAGCCCGCAGATGACAAGGAGCTACCAACTAATTCTGAGGTGAACAGGGTCACAGTCAGAGCTGTGCTTTCGGAACATGTACTTGACCATTGAGAGGAGAGGTGGAAGGTAGGAAAGCTCGGAGTACCCAAGGGAGGCCCAGGACAGGGGATGTTGGGAAGGGATGGAAGGAAAAGCCATACATACCAGCAGGAAGGAAGCAGAAGAGAAGTCGCAGGCTGGAACACGCCGAGGGAGAGGGATCTCACGTCTCCTTTTCCTTCCAATGACTGCAAGAGGAGCACTTGGGAGTAGGGTTGCACAGAGCACGACTTCTCAGAGATCAGGAGAGGAAGAGCCCTGAGTGTGTGTCTCTAGCATAGCCTGTAGCCCCAAGCCACATGGTCAGCTTTGAGCCCCAAAGGACAAGTGAGAGGCAAGGAGATCAGGAAACTCAAAAATAAATGGTGAGGGTCCTCTGGAAAAGTGGTGTCTTCCACATGTTGTCAAGAATTCGAAGCACAGAGAGGATCAGCAACCTACCTAATCTCACACAGGAAGTGTGTGCCAGAATCAGAGTTCAAACCCAGAAC
>NW_006974676.1:0-3403 GCF_000164805.1 Carlito syrichta | reverse complement strand
CATAGCTAGCCAGCTGACTTAAATAGTTAGCTAACTAGCTAGTTATGTAGTCTCACAGCTGACTTAAATACTTAGCTAACTAGCTAGCTACCAGTTAGCAAGCTGACTTAAATAGTTAGCTGCCTAACTAGCTGACTTAACCAGCTAACTAACTATTCAGCTTACCCATTATCTAACGTGCTAGCTAGGTGACTTGATTATTTGACTTAACTTGTTAGCTAATGAGCAACCTAGCTGACACAACCAGCTGACTTAACTCGTTAGCTAACTAACTAGCTAGCTGACTCATCCAGTTGACTTAACTCGTTATTTAACTAGCTAGCTAGTTTACTCAACTAGCTGACTCAAACCGTTTGCTAACTAGCTAGCTAGCTGACTCAACGAGCTGACTTAACCCATTAGTTACCTAGTTAACTACCTGACTTCACCTACTGTTTTAACCCATTAGCTCACTAGCTAGCTAGATGTCTTAACCAGTTGACTACATTAGAAAGATGACTTAGCTAGCTGACTTAGCTAGCTGACTTTACTTCTTAGCTAGCTGACTTAACTGGCTGACTTAACTAGTTAGCTAACTTGTGAGCTAGTTGTCTGAGCTACCTGCCTTAGCTAGCTAGCTGGTTAGCTAGCTTACTTAGCTAGCTGACTTAGCTAGTTGGCAAAGGAGATAGCTAGCAGATTTAACGAGTTGGTTAACCAGTTAGCTAATTGTTTTAACTAGTTTGTAAACATGTTAAGTAGCTGAGTTAACTAGTTGAATAAGGAGTGACCTAGGTTACTTAACTTGTTGGCTAACGAGTCACCTGACTAGTTAGCTGGTTTTACACGTTGGCTGACTACTAGTCCAACTTGTTATCTAGCTTAGCAAGGTGGCCCACTAGTCTGTCTACCAGTTAGGTGTTGAGTTGGCCCACTAGTTGGCACAATTGCTCAGTTGGCTGGCTGGTTTCCTGTCCTAACCAGTCAGCTGACAATTTGGTTGGCTATTTGGCTGGCCTAAGTATTTGGCCGCCTAGTTAGCAGAGAAAACTTCTCAGCTGACAAGTTGGCCGACTATTTGGCTGATTGGTTAGGTGAAATAACTAGTTGGCCATCAACTCGTCCGACCGCTTAGCTAACTTAACTAGTCAGCCTGCGAGTTAGCCGACTGGTCACTGAATTAACTAGTTGGCCAGCGAGTGAGCCGACAGGCCAGCTGACTTAACTAGTCGACCAGCGAGTGAGCCGACTGTTCACGTGATTTAACTAGTCGGCCAGCGAGTGAGTCAGCTGTTCAGCTGACTTAACTATTTGGCTGGCGAGTGAGCTGACCGGTCAGAAGACTTAAGTCAATCAGTGATTGAGCCGACTGGTGAGCCGCCTTAACTAGTCAGCAGTCAAGTGAACCGATGTGTGAGCCTCCTTAACTATTCAGCCAGAGAGCTAGCCGGCCAGTGAGCTGACTTAACAAGTCGGCTGGCAAGCAAGCCGACTAGTTAGCTGACGTGTTGGCCTGCAAGTGAACTGACAAGTAATTGACCTGTTGGCAGGCAAGCGAGTCGACTAATTGGCTGACTGGTTGGCAGGCAAAAAAGCCAACTAGTTAGCTGACCTGATGGAAAGAGAGGCAGCCCAATAGTTATCTGATCAGCTGGTTGAGGGGCTAGCTGATTAGTTAGCTAAGTAATTAGCTGATTCACTAGCTGACATAAGCTAGCTGACTAGCTAGGTGGTTATCTAGCTGACATAACTAGCTAGCAAACATGCTATCTAGCTGTCGAGCTAGCTGACTGAACTAGCTAGCTAACTGGCTAGTTTGGTGGCTTGTTGACTTAACTATCTAGCTGACAATCTAGCTGACTAGCTAGCTGACTGAACTGGCTAGTTGAATAGCAACCTGACTAGTTAGCTGACTTAACTAGCTAGATAGATGAATAGTTAGCTGAATTGCTAGCTGACTTAACTAACTAACTGGCTAGCTAACTGACAGTACTAGCTGACTAGCTAGTTGGCTGGCTAGATGGCTATCCACCTGGCTTACCTAGCTAGCTACCTGGCTGTGTAGCTGGCTAGGCAGTCGGCTATCTAGCTAGTTGACTGGCCAGCAGGCTAGCCAGCTAGCTTAAAAAGCCAGGTGGTTGGCTGGACAATAGGATAGCCAGCTGGCTTAACTAGCCAGCCACTCTTCTCATCAGCCATCTAGCCAGATGGTTGAATGAGCTTCCACCTACTTGACCAGCCTGCTAACCAGTTGGTAACTTGCCAGTGACCCAGCTAGCCAGCCCACTAGTTACCAGCTAACTTAACTAGCTGACTCATGTAGATAGCCATCCAGCTAGACAGCTGGCATAACTAGCTAGCCACATAGCTAGCCAGCTGGTTAGCCAGGTCACTTAACACGCTGACTTAACTAGCTAGCCAGCCGGTTGGCCAGTTGACTTAATTAGCTGGCTACCTAACTCTCAAGGTGGATAGCCAGCTGACTTAACTAGCAGACTTAACCAACTAGCCAACTGGCTAGACATCTGAGTTAACTATGTAGCTAACTAGCTAGCCAGTTGGCAAGCCACTTGAATTAAGTAGCTGACTTAACCAGCTAGCCAGCTGGCTAGGCAGCTGACACAAATATCGGATTTTATTAGTTAGACAACTGGCTAACCAGCTTTCTTAACTAGCTGATATCCATAGCTAGCCTGGTGGCAAGCCAGCTGACTTAAATAGCTAGCTACCTATGTATCCTGCTGGCTTTCCAGCTAACTTAACAACCTAGCTACCTAGCTAACCAGCTGGCTATCCAGCTGATTTAACTAGTTAGCTACCCAGCTAGGCTGCTGGCTAGCCAGCTGACTTAACAGGCTGATTAACTAGCTAACTAGCTCACTTAACTAGCTGACTTGACTAGCTAGATTCCTAAATAGCCAGCTGACTTAACCACCTGAAATAACTAGCTAGTTACCTAGCTAGCTATATAGCTAGCTAGCTGACTTAAATAGTTGACTTAACCAAGTAGCCAGCTGACATAAATAGCTAACTTAACTAGCTAGCTACCTAGATAGCCAGGTGACTTAACTAGATAGCCTGCTGTCTAGCCATCTGAATTGACTAGCTTTTGGACTAGCAAGTGAGCAGGCTAGACAACTGACTTAACGAGGTGTCTAAACTATCTAGGAAGCTGGTAAGCAGGCAGAATTAACTACTTGATAAACGAGCTAGGCAGTTGGCTGGCCAGGTGCCTAAACTTAACTTGTTATCCAGCTTGCTAGACAGCTGACTAAATTAGCTCTCTACCTCTCTAGCCATCTGGATAGCCAGCAAACTTAACAAACTGACTTAATTAGCTACCCATCTGGCCTGCCAATTGATTTAACTTGGTCACTGCTAGCTAGTCAGCTGGCTAGCTAGCTGATTTAACTAAGTTTCTTAA
>NW_006974675.1:0-822 GCF_000164805.1 Carlito syrichta | reverse complement strand
TCAGCTAGTTGAGTCAGCTGGCTGCCCACCTGTCTAGCTGGTTAAGTCAACAAGTTAAGTTAGCTGACTGACCAGCTGGCTAGCTAGGTAGCAAGCTAGTTAAGTCAGCTGGCTAGCCAGCTGGCTAGCTACGTAAGACAAGTAGTTAATTCTGCTGGCTTCCCAGCTCTCTAGCTAGGTAGCTAGCTAGTTTAGTCAGCTGGTTACCCAAATGGTTATCTGGTTAAGTCAGCTAGTTAATTAAGCTGGCCAGCCACCAGGCTTGCTAGTTAAGTAACTTAGTTAAGCCAACTGGCTAACCAGTTGGTTAAATCAGCTAGTTAAGTCAGATGGTCAGTCAGCTGGCTAGCTATGTTACTAGGTAGTTAAGTTAGCTAGTTAAGTCAGCTTGCTAGTTAGGTAGCTATATAGTTAAGTCAGTTAGTTAAGTCAGCTGGCTAGCTAGTTAAGGCAGTTAGTTAAGTCAGTTGGCTAGGCAGCTGCCTATTATAATAGCTATCTATTTATGTCACTGGCTAGCCAGCTGGGTAGCTAGTTAAGTTACCTAGTTAAGTCAGTTGGCTAGCCAGCTTGCTAGCTGGTTAAAAAGGTAGTTAATTCAGATGGTTAGACAGTTGAGTAGCTTCTTATTTCAGCTTGATAAGTCAGCTGGCTAGCAAGGTAGCTAGTTAAGTCAGCTGGTTATGTCAGCTAGCTAGCTAGTTAAGTCAGCTAGTTATGTCAGCTAGCTACCTAGTTAGCTATGTAGGTAACTAGCTATTTATTTCAGGTAGTAAAGTCAGCTCGCTATCTAGGTATTCAGCTAGTTTAGTCAGCTAGTTG
>NW_006974674.1:0-891 GCF_000164805.1 Carlito syrichta | reverse complement strand
CACCCATTTGTGATAGTCACACATTACTGGCTAGTTACTTCTCAGAATATCCCTCAGTTTGGGTTTGTCAGATGTTTGCTCATGATTAGTATGTCTTAGGACACACTAATGTGATCACTTGGTTAATATGGTTTCTGCCATATTTCTCCATTGTGAAGTTACTTGTTTATTTCTTTGTAATTAATAAATGTTAATTTTACCTTGTAGTATTACAGTAAGTAATAATTCTTTTATAATTAAGACCTTTGTTGAGTGCGGCGGTACTGCAAATATTCTGTTGCATCATACTTTTCATGGGCCAGTTTTGCATCTGTCAGTGCTTCTTGCTGGCAGCAGTTATGGTGGTGTTTGCTTAATGTTGATTTTCTCTTTTTCTCATTCCTACTATATGTCTTCTACAATTAAGGAAGAACTGCCTCTTTTCCTTAATTAATTATATAATTATCAATTTACATGGATTACTGGATATTTATTTTGCTTCTTGGGTTAAAATCTTATTTTGTTGCTCATATCATTCCAGCATTGGTTGAGAATTTGTATTCCAATTTGTTTGTGTGTTCTTTCTTTTTATAGTGCCCCACATTTTGTGAGCACTGATTTACTTTTTGGTACCTCACAGTGCTCTGGGTGTATCTTGTATTTTTCCTGCTTGCCCTAGCCATGGATCCACTATTTTTCTGAAGGCATTGGGCTTATTTTAGAAACCAAGATCTGGACTGGGCTCAGTTGGCTCAGCCTGTAATCCCAGCATTTTGGGAGGCCAAGGTGAGTGGATTGCCTGAGCCAGCGGGTTCCAGACCAGCCCGGGCAACTAGGTGAGACCTTGTTTCTACAATAAATAAAAAAATAGCCAGGCATGGTAGCATGTGCCTGTAGTTCTAGCTACTTGGG
>NW_006974673.1:0-726 GCF_000164805.1 Carlito syrichta | reverse complement strand
CAAAAGGGAGGCTAGAGATCAGTGCTGAAGACACTTTAGACACTCAGAAAAGATTCCAGAGCTAGCGTGATTTCTTATTTTGACTTTTGATTTTATCATTCTGACTGTTTGTTTTGCTCACTTTTGTTTGCTTTTTTTATTTAGACTACCTGTTTGTGTTGGGGGAAAATGCATCAAAAGGCATGATTTTGTTGGACTGTCTTTGTGTGGTTACTGGTATGCTTTAGGGAATTTTGTCTGTGTGTCTGTTTTTCACTCTTTTCTGGCCTTGTGTCTCTTTTTCACGCATTAGTTGGCATGTATGTCTGTTTTCCCACTCACTCTTCTCTCTACTTCTTCTTGGCCTCTGCTTATTCCATTATTTTTCTTTATCATACCTCCTTTTGTTCCAGGGAGCAGACCTACACACCAATGCATGGACAGATTGTAAGGTAGTGGGAAATAGGTTCCAGTGTGCCCATACACCTGTTGGTGGATACTGGGATCAGCAGATAGATTCTGAATCACAGCTCCCCCATAAATTAAACCTCAAAACTACAAAAAGTACAGCCTTCAGTCCACACTCCAGCCTCAAAAGTGAACGAAGCCAGAGGACCCTCATAAGAAAGAATGGGAGATTGAACAAAGTAAAAGCAACCCCACCTTCCCTGAAAAACAGAATTAAAGAAGGGGAGGGAGAGGGGGAGAGAGAGAAAAATTTACCCAAATGAAGAAAAAAACAAAAGA
>NW_006974672.1:0-9159 GCF_000164805.1 Carlito syrichta | reverse complement strand
TTATAAATCGTATAGTAACTATTACACTTGAATAATGTAGCAAAAGGAAACAAAACAGCAAGCATAGATTTATGCAGCTATGAGTGTATATGTATATATTTTATCCTAACAAGTCTACTCTAAAAATCAAATAGTAGCTGTCACACTCTTGAACAAGGAAATGCAGGTTTTCCAAGATGGCGGCCATGGGCTGAAGCAGACAGAGTTTCGGTAATTAACGAAACAAAAGAAAACGTTCTGCCTGGCTAGGGGCAGGGCAACAAAACTATCATGGTAATTTAGTTTCTAATCTTAGCCCTAGGGGAAACAGCTTTCGGGAACAAGAACTGACTACCCAGTCTACCTGGAAATAGAAGTTAAAAAATATCTAGAAAGAAGCAAAACTTAGAAAGACAGAGAAACAATTCCACCATGCACCTTCCAACAAGTGTACTGAGATTCACTTATAAGTTTTACTGCCATGTATGCACACTGGTCACCAATCACACGCCAATATCATAGGCATAACTGGTATCCTATGTCAGAGGCGATCTTCCAGATGGGCCTTTACAGGCCTCAGCCATGTAGCTATAGATGTTGGCTCCCAACAGAGAAGAATACATATTCCATTTCAATGTGTTTAATGATGTGTTTGATACAAGTAAGACACTCCAAGAAGGTCTCTTTGGGTTCTGGAGGTAACACAGTGCATAGCTTAGATAATGGTCTGGTACACAGGTGACATGGAGGGAGTGAGACCCAGGATGAAATTGGGTTTTGCAGCAGGTCCAATCTGCACTGCATGCAGGCCTGACAGTTGGACCAATGCAGATGTAGAAGACTTGGACAGCACTAGTACCCATCTAAACAGGACTAGCATTTAGAGTACACTCTGCCAAACCACAGCAGATTTGATGATCTTTTCAGAACATTTGTTAAGATACATCATATTTTGAGCCATAGGATATGTCAATAAAAATAACTGGATAAAAATTATACAAAATAAATTTTCAGAAACCAAGAGAATTGCATAAAGTTTAGTAACAGAAAGTTATCATAAAATATCCAAATATTTGGAAACTAAAAAATATTCTACTAAATAAAACTTGGGACAAAGAAGAAACAAAAATGAAAATTGGAAAGTATTTTGAACTTAAAGAAAATATCACTAATCCAAACTTTATAGCAATATTCATACATTTTAGTCATGAAATTTTTAAGTCAATCACCTGAGTCTGCCATTGTGACATACTAGTAAAAGAGGAGCAAATTTATTCACAAGGTTCTTTTACTCTTGGAAATGTGAGAAGCTGTTGAGCACATGTCTGAGTTTGCAGCACTGGAATCACATCAATGAAGAAATAAAAACAAACTGTAGCATCTTCACAAGAGAAACATTTGAAATTGGATGGGCAGAGTAATTTCTCAGAGAAAACTGGGAGATAGGGAAAGCCAAAAAAGGATTATTATGTGATATTACTGCGTATTGCATATATGTGAGATTCCTGGGAGCTTTGACTCACTCAAAAATCAAAATTCATATAGTACAGGCAGCTTAAAATCTGTCAGTTAGATAAAAGTGATGACCGCTTATCAAAAGCAGGAATAAGTGCCTTGAAGGTCATCAGTGGCAGCGAGTGATGTCAGTACACACTAGGGTCCCCTCCCAGTAAGATGACTGAGATCCCTGTGGTCATGAGGGCAGCAAGGAACGTTGGTGGTTACCCCAGGAAGGACATATCATACATTCCCTGGAGGGTCTGAGGGCATAAGCACCTAAGTGAAGAGGAAGGAAGAGATGTTCGGAGGTTGTCCTAGAGTGCCCTGACCCCTGTCCACACAGAAGAGGTTCCCATGCCTATGACTGAGTCCTCATGATGCTGCAGAGTCCCAGGGACCCCTGCTCACAGAATTGTGTGCAGTGTCTCCAGGCTCTACATGATTGATTGTGAGACTAAAAGTAAATAGAATTTTGGTTGGCTGTGTGTCCCCACTTGTGACTATGTGTGAACATAGACTCTGAGACTTGCCATTCTTTGCAAATTACTAATCATTACACACACACACACACACACACACACACACACACATATACACATATTACTTTATATTTCATTTGTCTAAGAATACAAGTTTAATCATACCTACTGTGGTGTCCATTATGTTCGAATAGCAAATCACTCTACTGCAACGTATTTCTTTCAACTAAAATCAGGATTCTCTTATCCTGTAGATTTAAACATTATTTTATTTTCATCATACCATTCCATGGCACATTCCTGACGCTCTCATTATTAATTCAGAAATATTCTTAGAGCACTATTTGAAAATGACACTATGGAAATCCTCTATATTCTATGCTACTAGAGTACCAACCATGTATTGTGAAACTCATGCATTGATTTATTGTCTTGAAAACATTTTATTTTTATGACAATATAGTACCAACATAGTCACTCTAAAACAATACTTAAGTTAAATGAAAGGAAACTTTATTTGCAGGTACAATACTATAGGAACAGAATGGAAAAAACAACCACTGTAGAAGGTATAAATTTTATAAGGATACAGTATGAACATTATATATAAATAACATCAGAAAACAAAGGAAAAACTGAGAAGTCGATGCTTTAAAATTCAAGAAGAGTGAAAAGAATCATTTGTCTTTGAGCTGACGTTCACCTAAATTTTTGTCCTCCTGTTATATTTGCTAAATTTGCATTTGGACACAAGTTCTGACCTGGTACAGACAGAGGAACACACATGGGAAAGAGAACCTGGCTGAGCCTAAATGGTTACATAGAACAGCCTTTAAGACATGGCCAGTGTTCTCCATGGAGCATGTCCTGGGGTCTGAGTCAGCAGGCAGGATAGGGGTGCTCTGGGTTAGGAATGAAATCTCCCCTATATGCAAGGTGCTGGCCCCAATACTCAAGGATGCACAGACCATTTTTCATACATGTCTGAATCACAGGCATCAGTCTCCATCCCACTGCTCCCTTGCTGGTATAGGCACTTCTGGTTAGCATATCATTACATGTTACATCATTTCAACTTGACCAGTTGCTTCTGCAGGACCTCCTCTTGGGGCAGAATGAAATTCAGAAGTGCTACTCAGCTGTGTTGGATTAACTAGACTGAGTGACATGACCTCAGGTTTCTTGGCACAGGAATTTCACTAAACCTTTGGTGATTACAGATGAAAATACCTTCATGATAAATGACCTTTTCTTGAGAGTTGCACAGCTTGGACTTAGGAAAACAGACAGTGATGACTTCAACTCTGTGATTCCTCGCAAGAAACACATCTGGTTCATGCTCTGGTCCATGTCATCAACTTCTATCCCCACCATCATGCAAATTCCACCCACCATAATCCAAGAGCATTTGAACAATTATTGACCTTTGTTATATTTCTGTCATGATCCCACTCCTACAGCCTGCACTACCTTAAATTCTTAGCTTTCAGAAATAGAAATTTTACTTCACTCTGTATTTTTCCAGTGGTCTATGAGGGAAAAAAAGAACCTATGTTCTACATCTTCCAGTATATGCTTTTTTATTTTATTTTTGAAATCCACTTTGGGAATTTAAAGAACTTTTTACCATAAGCAGGAGGAAATTGTGGCTAACAAAAGAGTTTTACATTGGGGTTTTATATCTGCTACCAATTTACAAAAATCTACTTTACATTCATTTATACTTTTGCTACTTGACTTCACCCAGTTCATGCCAATCAAACCTGTTGCAGCTAGTAGGGACATAAATGTATGGTAACTGAGGCATGGTTGAGGCATTAACAGTTCAGAGTCCAAAACTACAAATGATCCCCTGATTCTCTAGCATCTTCCTCTTACACAGACTCAGAGAACCTGCTGAGCTGCTTCCCAGACAAGAAGCACATGTGGGCAGCTGGGCCACCCAACAAGGAGATTTCTGTTCAGAGCTATATCACTGTGGCAGGAGCATGTGTAGCTTGCATGCAGTAATAAACCCCAACATCCTCAGCCTACACCCTGCTGATTTTCAGCGTGAAATCAGTCCCTGACCCACTGCCACTGAACCTGTCTGGGACCCCAAAGCCCCAGTTGGAAACCAAATAGATCAGGAGCTGTGGAGACTGACCTGGCTTCTCCACGTACCAATTCAAATAGGGGTTTCCATTACTATGTAGGAGGTTCTGACTAGAACTTCAGGAAATGGAGGCCGGTTATCCAAGGGTGATGAGAGGGAGGGAAGAGTGGGTCAACACAATCTCCCCACTGGATCCTAACATAATAAGAGAGAAGTGCAAGATTATTTGCAAACATTGTCAGCCATTTTCTAATTTCCTTTTTTAAATGTATTTCAGACCCAGTCATTTTTACTTGTATGTATGTGATTTTGCTTCATACGCCAAGAATTTTCCACTTCATCAAAGAACCCAAGAAATTCAAGGCACAATAGGGTCAAGAAGTCCCCTGTATCATCCTACTCTTTCTGTCAGTCTTCACCAGAACACAGGTCTTAGTCTTTGAGATGTAAATATCACATGTCTCGTCCTGGAGTACAAGGCAAGCCCATCTCACATGTGGACAGAACACATGGGAGACAACAGTGTCCCCAGAGCCCACCCTCCCACTCCATTCTCCTTTCTCATCTTCCCCGTCCTTACAGGGAACTAGAGAACCAGCAACCCCAGGGACTGAGCAGGGATCCCCACTCTGGGAATTGAATTGAAGAGTCCTGATCAGTCAAGGCAAGATCAGAGGGGAGCTTTTATCTCAGACTCACAAGGGAAGGTTCTCTCTAGGGGACACCATGCAAATCCCCTGGTGGGTGCAGTGGTGTGGAAAGAACCAATGGAGGGTGAGGGCTTCTCTTGTGAGCAAAATGACTTAAATATCTTCCTTGGTTGGGGGGAAATCAATGAAGATAAAAACCTATCCTGCCTTAGTGGGATACATTTAAATGCTTCGTTTTTGTTTTCTCTAACAAATTTCTTATTTTTTAGCAATTTTCCAGGCACATTTTATACTCCCAGTTAATAACATTGAGTTTCCATAAATGTATGATGCTTCTTATTTATTTGTTTATATTTGTCCAAAATAAGTCAGACTTGGCTTTTCAATTTTTTCTATTAATAATTGAGATAAAACACATACAGGGTAAAGGGAACATGAAACTGAGTAAGGTTTTTTGGTTTTGGTTTTTTTAAGACGTGGCATACAATTCATGATTAGGTATACAAGTGGAGTTAAGTTTTAATATCTTCTCCATCCAGATTCAACTATAAAATTTTTCAGATTCTCTGGATTTTCATGCACCTTCCCATTCAACAACTACTCACCTTATCCCAATCAAGGTAACTGGTTTTCTGATGTCTATCACAATAATTTGGTTTTCCCTGTACTAAAACCTCATATAAATTGAAGTAAATGCTTTTGGTTGTTTGCTTCTAGCTTCTCTTTTATTTATTATTTTAAAGGGCTTCATTTCTTCCTGTGGATTCAAGAAACTGTCTGCTATCATTTTCCTGTGATTCTGAAGAATTCCCTCTTGAATTTCTTGTAGAGTATGTTTGCAAGTAATAGTTTCTGTTTATTATTGATTATAAAGAAATATTTTTATTTGCCTTTATTTTTGAAGCATAGTCTCACTGAATATAGAATTCCTGGTTGCTTCCTTTTTATCCAACATTTAACTATGTAATTTTACTGTTTTCTATCTTTTAATGATTCTGGTGAACAGTTAGTCACTGGATTTATTATCGTTTTCCTGTCTATTGTAAGCCATTTTTTTCTTGATGCATTTGAGATTTTCTCTTTGTCTTTCATTTGGTATTTTAACTACAATGTATATAGTTTAAAAATATCACTGTGCTTATCCTAAATAAGTTCCATTGATTCCTTTGACCCATAAATTAAGGTGTTTCATTACTTTTGAAAAACACTTGCAATTATTTCTACAAATATATTTTCAGCTACTTTTTCTCTTCTCATTTGTGACTTTGATTTACACATTCGTGGGCATTCTTCACAATAACTTATGAATCATTGAGGACTTGTTGATTTAAATTTTTTCTTCTTTAGATTAAATAACTTCCATGGAATTATCTTCAAGTTCATTGATTCTTCTGCCATCTTAAACCACTCTTGACCTAACTAGTGAATTTTTCAATTATGTAGTTTTTTGTTTGTTGGTTGTTTTGTTTGTTTTTTGCTTTTTATCTCTAGAATGTCCTTTTGACCCTTTTCCATAGTTTCTATTTCTGTACTGAAAGTAGCTATTTTTTTTAGTCATTTGTTTATATTTTTCTTTTTAGTAACTAAGCATAGTTTCTTTTAAAAAATTATTTGATCAATTCATATGATAACAGCTTGAAAGTCTTTGTGAAATTCAATATTTAGGAATAAAATTAGACCCCACTGAATATATTTTTTCTCAATATGTTTTATAATTTTCTGTTTCTTTGCAGGAATTTTTAATGGAAAACTGGACATTTTAAGTAACAGATTCTTGCATGTCTTTTAAATAATACAGAAATCTAGATTCTATTTTATTTTTGTGAGCATTACTGAGTTTCTTTTTAGTAAGTGTCTAGACTCCCACTGCAGAATCTGTCTCCCACTTAGTGTTTGGCTACTGGTATTTCTGGTTTTATAAAATTTTAACTTTTAGTTAATCATTTCCCCTGCATTTGTATAGTTTAGTAGTCACCAATGATTTGGGTGTGTGTTTTGTTCAAACACCTTGAACTCAATAATTCACCTGCTGCCAATCCTTCCACATGTGTTTTGAAGAGTGCATGCAAAGGGTAGCAGTTCTTACCTCCCTTCCCTCCTTTCACTGGGCCCTCCTGGGTCTCTGCACTCATATCTGCAGCTTCTACGTCACAAAGAGTATATGGAGAAAATATCTCATGAATTCTCTGAGTCTATCAGTTCCAGGAATCCACTATTAATTTTGATCTGGTCTACCACCTGCCCCCAACCAGGGCAATTACCACAGATTAGCAGAGCTGTGGTTCTTTTCTGTTCCTTTCTAGCAGAGTTCACCACATTTGGCTGGAAACACAGAAGGATCTTGTTCTACTCCCTGCCCTGGCTCAAGTCTACCCTCTGACAGCGAGCTGCTGGTTTTTGCTGCCATCTTCATGTTAGCAAAATTACACTTCTTGCTGACTGAGCTGAAGTCAAAGGGAAGGTTTGTATAAATCCTGTCTTGAGCGAATCCATATGTGTCATTTTTCTAACACGTGCTCACTTTGTGTCTCTGTGTCAGCATTGTTTAAAAATAAAGTATTTTTAAATGAAGTTATGTACATTGTAGACAATGCTACTGCACATTTAATAGATTACAGTAGAGTGTAAACATAACTTCTGTATGTACTGAGAAATAAAAAAAACTTGAGAATCACTTTATTACAATGTTCACGGTATTGCGATTGTTTGGAACCAAACCCACGTTATTTCCAAGATATGCTTGTAAACACTTCTCAATTTCTTTTGTCTCTGGTAAATTTCAGAACTGCCACAGGATTGAGGTCTGGAACTTGTACACACTTGGAGTGACAGCGGCACCAGGGCCTGGACATGGGCTAGTTTATAGGTGGCTTAGATGTCTGAGTTGTCAGTCTAGAATGAGGCAGTGGAACCTGATCTAGGGCACTGCAAAGGGATTGAGAGCAGGGCTGAGGGGCAGTCTAGTTTCAGGTTGCAAAACAGCAGCTCTTTTTGGAAATATGGTGAAAAGTGCAGCAGCATCTCCCCCTTTTGAGGTATAAGCAACTATGGCTGTAGTTTACCTCAGTGGTAAAGGTTGCCAATGCCCTCTGTGGAGCAAACTGCTGTGGTCCTCACCAGTGAACATTAAAGGAACCTCCACTGGGAAAGCTGCAGGGAAGGGTGTCTGTCTTGGGAGACATTGAGGTCAGCAGCAAACGCCACATGGGTTCTCCACAGAGCAATATATTCACAATCAAAATTCCAGAGAATTCTCATTGAAATTAAAAGACTTCATACTCATATACATACAAATTCAAAGAAGTGAAAAACAGTCTTAGAAATCAGTATAGAAGGACAAAGTTTGTTATTCTTGGGTTTTCACTCTTCTGTGTTACTGCACATTCTTAATGGACTCCAGAGACCTACCAGGGCTATTTTGTCTTCTTGGATAACTGTATGATTCTTTGTGTTTTGTGGGGGGAAAAGGCTGATATTTTCTACTTTTCCATTTTACTGAACTCACTCTCCAGGGACATAATTTTGATGCTGAGATCTTGGACTTTTTCCAGACACTGTCATGGAATACTACTTGGGCATATTGGGGTGAGAATTAGATTATTAGACTTTTCAGCATGTGAAAAAAATTTGAATTGTTTTGGCTAGAGGATGACCAAAACATCAGTTACCAAATTTTCCAAGATGCTATGACATGATCTCTCATCCTACAGATTGAGATCTAACAGTGTAATCTTGAAACTCCTTCCATTCACTCTACTACCCTATACTTTATTCTGTTGATATCTTGGTGAGCATGTGATGGTGGTAGAAGTAATACTATTTGTCTTTTGAGACTATTAGATATCACTAGGTCTGTATAATTTCTGCCTGGTCTTCTTGAGGAAGTCTAGATGTAGTCAGGAAACCACATTAATAGGCTAACAGCCCCAGCTGATAACCCAGTCAACATCCAGCATCACCTACCTTTGAGATGACCTATGAAGCCACCATCAAAGTGCATTCATAAAGAAATACTGGAAGGATCTTTGCTGAGTCCAGGCAGGGTCTAGAACCAGAGAAAAGATAGGCAAAAGATTGCAGTTTTCATATTCCGTTAAGTTTTTGAGTGATTTGTCTTACATCATACCAATTTATAAATACAGAAGGAATGTGAATATAGAAAGTCATCTATTGATGCTAAATGAATCTGAGAAAGTATTGATTTCTTACATTATTTTTGCAATTTGTCTCTGCTATTTGCTAAAATTAAAAGTTATGTAGAATATTGTAAAGTATCACAAATGCACACAATTTTATTAAAAGAAAATAAGGGAAATTGCAACAAATGGAAGATTTTATCACATTCATGAATTAAGACGTTAATATTATAAATATAATGATGCTCCTCAAATTAATCTAATACACTGACTATCAAAATCTCAGAGGATTTTTTTGAAATTGAAAAGATATCTCACAC
>NW_006974671.1:0-739 GCF_000164805.1 Carlito syrichta | reverse complement strand
AACAGACAGGAAATGATAGGAGAAGGAACCTTGGAATATCAGAAGGGAAGAAGGAAAGAACATAGCAAGCAAAACACAGGCGAGTGCAAACAGGCTTTCCTTTCTCCCCTGGAGTCTTCTAGATGACATTTGATACTTGAAGGAAAGCGTTATAACGCTTTTTCTGAATGTGTATAAGATGATTACACAAGCAAGAGAGAATAAGAGGAAGTAAAGGGAGAAAGTTTTTTACACTCATTTAAATGGTAAAATGACAACACCAGGAGACCACAATTCTATACAGACACATATGCACACACACACATAAATGTGTATATACACACACACATGTGCACACACACACACACACACACACATCGTAACACCTAGTCAATTACATAGTAACTGACCTATCTGTATGATAGGTAAAGCTAGATAGAAATTAGTAAGAATACAGAAGAACTCAATAACACCATTAACCATCAGGAATTAATTGACACTGAAAGAACCTCCATCTAACAATGGAAGAATACACTTTCTTTTCAAGTGCCCACAGAAAATATGACATCTTAGGCCATAAAGCAAACCTTAAACCACTTAAAAAGCTATACAAAGAGATACACTTGAAAGCACTATGAATAAATAAAAATTCAAGTAACTTCCAGGATGGCAGAAAAAACAAAGGAAAAACATAAATAATAAACAGAAAACAAAAAAATATCGATAGTTTATTAAATACAGATGGTATACCTAATAGAGT
>NW_006974670.1:4025-4836 GCF_000164805.1 Carlito syrichta | reverse complement strand
CAGCCTCAGGGAATCCACTCTCTTTGGCCTCCCAAAGTGCTGTGACTATAGGCTGAGCCACCAAACCCAGCCATGGGCTGTGTTAAACATGGGACTGCATGGCATGTATCAAGGTGGCAGCCACTACTTGGCTGTCAGTTCATCTCTGCAGGCCAGATCCCACTTCTAGCATGGTCAGAAGAGCAAAGACTTTTGAAATAAATAGAATTCCATTCTCAGGTCTACCCTTCACTCACTGTGGGAATGGGAGCATGTTATTGAACATGTCTGAGATTCAGTGTCCTCATCTGAAAGAGAACTAGCTGCTCACTGAAACCCCATCATTTTCCACCCTAGGCACACAGTCGATTCCATTTTCATCCTCTCTAATAGTGAGATGATGTCATCTTCCTGTGTTATGTTCATCAGAATGTGAAGGGAAGAAAGGCACACCACTAAAAGCCTCCAGTCTCAGTTTCAGTTTCCCCAGAAGCAGATCATGAGATAAAGAGGAAAGTACAAGTCGTTTATTTGGAAGGTGACCTGAGGAAACACCAATGGAGGAGTGGAACAAAGAGGAAAAGAAAGAGGCTAAAAAGGACAGGTACTTAAGCAAATTACTATTGTAGGCAACTTGAACTTAGTTCTATAGGGAACACCAGTAGGCAGAAAAGAATTTCTCCACTTCCACCCCACCAAGATCAAATGACCCTTGAGTGCAGGTAGTTATATGCCAGCCCTCATAAGACATCATATGATGGCTATGAATTAGTTCCTGGGCACTTCTGGCCTGCTACACATGTGAGCAGAGAAGACTCATGTAGCTGGAGAA
>NW_006974670.1:0-3917 GCF_000164805.1 Carlito syrichta | reverse complement strand
CTAAGTCACAAAAATGTAGGGATTACTTGTTATAGTGGTTAGCCCCTCCTGAGCAGTGTAGGGAGAAAGTGGATATTTAAACAGCCAGCCATATCCACTGCTTAAATCCTGGGATTGGTGGGTAACAGATAATGCCACTGAATTACTACCTTGCTCATAACAATCTGTGAAACACCAGGTAAAAGCCCTTAAAGCTACAAAGGAATGAAAGGCTAGCAGATATGAAAGAGTCACTGGTTTATAGGCAAGAAAAGTCCAAGCTCTGAAACGCAGAGGGTTCTTGGACTTTGCATTTTGGCTACATTGTTTCAGCTTTCTCTTTGTGGAGAGAACAGACTAGATTAGATCTTACAGGTGACTTGTCCCTTTGGTGACACAGACTCATCTAAGATTCCAGACTAAAACTCTCCAGGTGGCAGAGATCAGCCATGAATTTGTACCTGAGTTCCAAGCACAATGACAAGGAAAGAACACACTCATCTTTGACTCCTGTTCAAAGGGAAAGTCAGCTTTGTGGTTACTGCTCCTGCGGGGCCAATGTTGACAAGGAAGGAACAGTCAAATGGGACCGATTACACTTAGTGTGTACCTCATGCCATCACAAAGCCAGCCCTTTGATGAAGGGCATTAACATTTGTTGACTGCCCATCACTTGACAAACATGGTAATATAATTCCATTTCACCTCCTGACAACCTCAACAGGCATCACCTGCATTTTTCAGATGGGAAGATGGAGGTTTAGTAAAAAAAATCCTCTCCGCAAGGTCAAGAGCCACAAAGTGACTAAACCGTCAGACACCCGAAACAATGCACATTTCACCACAACACTTTCGTTTCTCTTTCTCTAACTTTCCCCTATGGAATACACAAATGCAAAGAATAGAATGTATTGGGAATTTGTGAGGTCAGCAAACTTAAAAATCACATGCTTGATTTTCTAAATACTCATCTAATCGTTTTATTTATCTAAGTAATTATCAAATTAATTTATGTAAACTGTTATCTGAATATTTTCCTTCAAAAATGTGTGTGCTATGCACAGATTAGGCATCTAAAAATATTTTGTTCAAGCAATCAATGAATGTACTGCATGTGCTTTGATACCCTTTTTGCATGCCAATTTTCTGGGGGTTTTTTTGTCCCCATTCTAATATACAGTTGGTAAGATTTAGCTTCCATAATATCTTTGCCTGAATGACAATGAAACTCCACATCTCAAACATCTTTCCCAGCAGCTGCCATTCTCAGAAACCTATCTCCTCTCACTTTGTTTTGCATTATCTTCTTTCTCATGGCATTCTTCTCCCTGGGGGAGACCACCCTACTCATCATTCTGATAAAAATAACCAACATTTTGTAAAACTTTACAATTCACAAAGAAATTTCTTTCAATACTTTCATTTGATTTTCACAGTCATCCAGAGAGGAAGCCAAGACAAGTATTCTTCACTGCTGTTTAATTGAGGTTTAAAGGGGCTAGATAATTTTCTCAGGATCATGCAGCTGGCAGATGAATGAAGGCTAAAACCATGGTGTTCTGTCTCCAGGTCCCAAGCTCTTTACAGCAAATGAGGATGCACCTTCCCCCTTCCCCCACTGACTTCTGAGGCCATCTTGCCAAGTGACCACAGCTCACCCATCCCCCAGAACCAGGCCTGCCCCTTTGGCTACCAACATCCACAGCAATGAGTAACAATTGGGCTCACAATGGAGAGCCATCTCAAACTTCCTTCTCTAGGCAACACAATTGTCATAGAGATGGGTGAAGAGATAAGTTGATCACCAGAGAAGCCTCTGTAGGGACAGAGGCTGTGCATACAGGAACTGAAGACCTTTCCCAGATATTCAGGATTCCCTCAAGAGTTCACAGAAAAACTCTGGTGATAAACACTTTGGAATGAGTCATGTGGATGTTTGAGCCCCGCTCTGCTGCCTCTATCACCTTAGATTAATTTTAACCTTTCTAAACCTCCAAAATTTTGAAGAAAATATTAATGTCACAAGGTATTTTTGAGCATCAACTGAGATGGGTAAATAAAGTCCTTAGGATAAGACATCAGTAATGAAAGATATCATCAATACTTGTAATCTGTGTAATAATATAGGGCCACTGCAATACTACATAATAAATATAAGAAAATTGTGTACCCCCAAAAAACATAGAGTAAGGAAACAAAATAGTTGCCTAAGGGAGCTTTGCAAATATTTGCTACTTTTGGTATCACCACACAAGTATCTTGTATGGGTTGTTTCACCCTGTATGATTTTTTATAAATAATGAGGCAGGGAGCTTCACCCAGCATCATTCTCTGCACATGAGAGGAGCTAAAATGCACATAAACCGCAAAGCAATGACATTAGTCTTTTAGTCTAACTGTGATAGCAAACTGTGTTGAGGGAAATCTTGGATTTGTTCTCTAAGAAAGCCACACCAGGCAAATTCTCAGTGTGTGGCTATTGCTAAGGTACCCTTCAGAGAAAGGAATAAAAACCTCACTGTTGTGGTTTTGAAGGGTAAAGAGCTATGTGATCCTAGGAAAAAATAAGTCTGGGATTCCAAACTAGCTGAGCATCCAGACCTGAATCCCTCTGGAGAAGCCTAACTTCTGTTGAAATCTTAAGTCTTTGAAAGACACTGGCATTTTTACCAAATTTTGCAACCAAAATTCTCAAAGAATTGAAGAATGAAGAACCAGAACACTTAGAAGAACTCTGTAGGAAAAATAAATTTTGTGCCAACGTTGAGTTTACTAAGCATATTTTAGAGAGACGTAGACTTTGATAGTACAATGAGTAATTTTATATGTCAGCTTGACTGGGCAAAGGAATGCTCAGATAGCTGATAAACATTATTTCTGAGTGTGTCTGTGAGGGAGTTTTCAGAAGAGATTCACATTCAAATAAGTAGACTGAGTAAAGAAAATCCTTCCTCACCAATATGGGCTCACATCGTCCAATCTTTTGAGGGTCCAAACAGAACAAAAAGGCATAGAAAGTATGATCTCTCTCTCTTCCCTCTCTCTCTTCAGCTGGCACAGTTCTCACCTCTTCCTGTCTCTAACATCTGAAGTCATAATTGTTGGGCCTGTGGGACTTACATAATTGGTTCTTCTGGTTCTTAGGCTTTCAGACTTGGACTAAATTACAACACTAACTTTCCTGGTTCTCCAGCTTGCAGATGACAATGGTTGGGGTTGGATTTCGCAGCCTTCATAATCATGTAGCCAATTTCCATAATAAATCTCTCTCTCTCTCTCTCTCTCTCTCTCTCTCTCTCTCTCTCTCTCTCTAAGGGGCCCTGACTAATACAGACAGCTAAAAAACAAACCAAAACACTGTATTGGAAAATTAGAAAATGTGCTACTTTGAGGAACTAAATTGCCCTTGCAAAAGTGTTCATTGTCTTAATTAAAACAATAGACATAATTTCTATTTATAGAAAAAAGATGTCTTGGAGAAAAAGAATGGAGAATTCATTTATTATTCATATGCAGTACATATCTATAGAGAGAGAATGCCTTCTCTCTTTGTATGAATCAGTTTTGCATTTCTATAAAGGAATACCTGTCTGGGTAATTTATAAAGAAAACAGGTTTATTAGCTCACTGTTCTGCATGACACTGCCATCTGCTTGGCTTCTGGTGAGGCCTCAGAAAAGTTTTTACTCATGATGAAAAGTGAGGGGAGATGGCATGTTGCATGGTGAGAGCAAAAGAGAGAGAAGCAAGAGCTGGAAGGCAGGTGGTACCAGACTCTTTCAAACAACTAACTTTCACATGAACTAGTAGAACAAAAACTCACTCATTATCCTGAGAAGGACAAGCTATTCACGAGAAATCCACTCCATGGCCCAAGCAACTCTCACTAGACCCTACCTCCAACATTGGGAATCACATTCAACAAGAGATTTGGAGGG
>NW_006974669.1:0-526 GCF_000164805.1 Carlito syrichta | reverse complement strand
CTGACCACATGCAAAAGACTGAAACAACACCGCTACGTATCCTCATACACAAAAATCAACTCTAAATGGATCAGAGACCTAAACGTAAAACCTCAAACTATAAGAACCTTAGAAAATGCAGGAGACACTCTTGTGAAAATTGGAATTGACAGCCAATTCCTGACCAAAACCCAAAGTGTCCATACCATAAGTGATAAGATAGACAAGTGGGACCTTATCAAATTGAAAAGCTTCTGCAAAGTCAAAGAAACCATCAAGACAGCAGGGAGACAGTCCACAAACTGAGAAAAATATTTGCCAACTCTATGTCTGACAAAGACCTAACATTTAGGATCTACAAGGAACTCAAATGTGCTGAAAAGAAAAAAAATAGCCCCATTACAAAGTGGGTAAAGGAGCCGGGCTCCGGTGGCTCAGCCTGTAATCCCGCGCCTTTGGGAGGCTGAGGTGAGTGGATTGCCTGAGCCTGCGGGTTCGAGACTCGCCTGGGCAGCGAGACCTCATCTCTACAATAAATCAAAAAAAA
>NW_006974668.1:0-768 GCF_000164805.1 Carlito syrichta | reverse complement strand
AATCTGCTGACTTAAGTCACGCTAAGGGGGAAATAGCTTATCAGATCTTTCCCAGAGGATAGGTCTGATGGTTTCCATGGAGTAAAAAGGCACTGGAAAGTAGAACAAATGTTGTCTAGTTTACAGTTTTGCTTGAGGCTGCCCTGTATCTGAATTTAGTGCAAGTATCCACCTGATCAGCACCCAGGGATTTGTTCTTAGCACTTAGAACTCTATCTGCTCTTTCCTTCCACTACCAGAACCTCACCTCCTCCTCCTCCTGCATGCTTTTTGGCCCCCAACCGTCCCTCTACCAAATACAGTTCTGGTTTAGTTCTTGCCTGTCTCAAAGAGGCCATTCTGAATGGAATATAACACTAATCAAGGATATTTTTAGATAACTGTGATCCAGCTGATTAGGAAAGGACTCCAGTTTTACTTTACAGGGTTACTGGCCAGTTTCCCCAGGAGTAGACTTTGAGATGGCAGTAGGAGGTTTATTGCAGAGAGTGCTCAGAATCAACACACCTGAGGGACCCTGGGAAGCAGAGTGGGGTAGATTAGGGGGGATGGAGGGGAGAAGTTGAGATGCAATGGAGTTGCAGCAAAGGTCTCAGACAATCCTACAGGGAGATCAAGAGTTGAGAGAGCCCTGTAGAGTTGTCCTGAATTGAGTTGAAGTAGACAGCTGGACCTTTATAACCCTGCATGACCAGCCACTGAACATAGTCTTTGCCTGAAAACGGATGTGATCCTGGACAAGGCAAACTCTTCACTCAAAGGCAAATC
>NW_006974667.1:1918-5524 GCF_000164805.1 Carlito syrichta | reverse complement strand
CATTTCGATGTGAAATAATAATAATCACTACCACCCCCACCACCACCACCCCTGACACACAGTGAGGGGTCACCCTCAGGGATGGAAGAGGAAAAGGCACTTTCCAGACTGTCACTTATGGGTGAATTTAAAGGTGGCCACTGGGCACGTCCATCCTGTGCCTTCAGCCATGTGACTGAGAAGACCTGCCTCCATCTTCCACACTCATGCCCCACAGCAAAGACGTGTGTGAGCTCACATAACAAATGTCCCCGAGTTAGGACAGCCATCGAGCACAGAGCAATCAAGGTGATCCAGCAATGCCGTGGCGAGCCCAGGTTGCAGTCAACCTGTCTACCATTATCGGATGGGGGTAGGTCCCCTTCCTCTCCTGATCACTCCATCATCCACAACCACACAAACCTTTCCCATGGGAGCAGTGGGTGGTTGCCTTGACGCACTTGGTAGGTATATTTTTTGTCACAAATCTCCATCGACCAGGCTGGAAGCAGTGGCACGATAGTGGCTCCAGTGGCATCAACATGCTGGGCTAAGTTAATCCTCCCGCCTTGGTCCCCAAGCAGGAAGGACTCTGGGGGCCACCACTACTGACTCGATTTTGGGGACCTCTTGCCAAGATGACATCTGGCTGTGTCCCCCAATATGGTCTCTGACCCCGGAGCTCAAGCAGGCACCCACCTTGGCCTCGCAGGTCACGGGGCTGATGGCTGTGAGCCACAGTGCTTGGCCTGGATTTGCACAATCTGTTGGCAGCGTGATGCAAAAGAATGCACCAAGGCTGAGGCCACTGCATCCCGTGTACCTGGGACCATGGGAGCCACCATGCGTGACTTCAGTGTTTGTGTTCTGGGGTGCAACCTGGTCTCACTACGTGGCCCATGCTACTCTTGAACTCCCTGGCTCCAGTGGTCCCCTGCCTCAGCCTCCCAAAGCCACAGCCTGATTGTCTGCCAATCCATCATCTTTCTGTGGTGGCTTTGAGCGTGCCCATGTTATCTGGCCTGGGTGAGAGAGCGGGATTACAACTCTAAATTATAATAATGATCACCACCACCACCACCACTGCCTCCCAGCACACGAAATCACCCTCATGGATGGGAGACGAAAAGGCATTTTCCGGCCTGTCATTTGCAAAAGATTTCAAGGGTGACCACAAGGCACGTCTGTCCCGTGCCTTCAGTGACGTGCCCCAGAAGGCCTGCCTCCAACCTCCACACTTGTGCCAAACAGCAAAGATGTGTGTGAGCATAAGGAAAGGACGGCCCAGAGCTAGGGTGACCATCGGACATAGAGCGATCAAGGCGGTCTGGCAATGCCGCTGCCAGCCCAGGTTCTGGTTGCCCTGTCTGCCACCTTCAGGCATGGATGGCTTCTTATCCCGATAACTTCATCATCCTCCACCCAGGTGGACCTTTCACTGGGGAGCTGTGGCGGCCAGTTATCATGCACATAGGAGGCTTCTTTTTGTCACCGGAGTCTGTGTTATCTGTGGCTGTGGTGCAGTGGAATGATCGTGGCTCCTGGGGCCTCAAACTATGGGGCTCAGGTGGTACTCCCACCTCATTCCCAGAGGAGCTGGGACTCTGGGGGCCACCACACCTGACTCAATTTTGGGGGCCTCTTGCAAAGATGAGGTCTGGCCTGATCGCCTGGGCTGGTGTATAAGACCTGGGCTCAGGCAACCTCCTGCATTGGCCTCCCAGGGTGGGAATTGATGTCCATTAGCCATGGTGTCTGACCTGGACTTGCACATTTTGTCGGTGGGAGTGATGCAAAGGAACGTCCCAGGATGGAGGCCACCACATCCCATGTAACCAGGACTGCAGACGCCACCACACGTGACTCCAGTGTTTGTGTTCTGGGGAGTGAAGAGGTCCCAGCACTCAGGGAGGCTGAGGCAAGTGCATTGCTGAAGCCTAGGAGCCCAAGGCCAGCCCAGTTCATGCAGGGAGACCCCGTCTCCACACCCATTCAAACAGTGGATCTGGGGTCGTGGTGCCCCTTGTCCCTGATATTCTGGAGGCTGAGGTGGGAGGAATGCCAGGGCCCATGATTTGGAGGCTGGTGGTGAACAACGGTCGTGTCCCAGGGGCCCAGCCTGGGCCACAGAGCCAGAACCTGTCTCAAAAACTAGAGAATTGTACACAGATACTCAACAGCATGTGGTGTGTTCACAAGGCAACTGGCTTTAAAGCCATGAAAAATGGAATTGGGGGGAAGAAATGCCCCCAGGTGAGGGATGTGTCCCTGGCCTTTCTTGGCAGAAGGTCCTCGTTGCCGAATCAGAGTGTTGGCCACCCTGGGGCACACTTCTCCCCTCAGAGAGGAGAGCCAGCATGAACCCAGTCACGGATCCTCTGGAAATTCTGTACCAAAGTGTGGGCAGTCATTGGGGCAGTTGGGGCTGGAAGGTGCCGAATTTGGGGGACCCTCACTTTTTAGGGGGCAGGGGGATGGACTGAGGCAGAAGGTTTGCGGGAAAATGGATTTCTTTCTTTCTTTCTTTCTTTCTTTCTTTCTTTCTTTCTTTCTTTCTTTCTTTCTTTCTTTCTTTTTTCTTTCCTCACTAGGTTGCCCAGGCTGCTCTCAAACTGCCCAACTCGGGCCATCCTTTCAGCCTAGGCCTCCCAAACTGCTGCTATCACAGGTTTTCTATTTCGTTGACATCCTAGACTTCTTGCCTGGTCTTGAACTCTGAGCCGGAGGTGATTTTCACGGCAAATCCTGCCTCACCAAAGGTTTTCTGGGTTTTGCTTGTGCTCGAGGTGGTGGCTTGCCATGGAGTCCAGCCTGTTTTCAAGCTCCCAGGCTCGAACCACCTTTCTGTCTTTACCTCCCCTAGTGCTGAGGAGACAGTACTGAGACGCTCATCCTTCCTGCCTCCCCCAAGGTTTGAGAGTCATGCCCTCCCTTTCCCCAAAGCAGCCTCTGGGTGGAGAGACCGGGTTCACCCATGGGAACAAGGCAGGCAGAAAAGTAGGTGCCCTGGTGGAGACACGCCCCTGCGCCAGGCGCTCCCCACAGGGAGGGCTCGGTGGGCAAATCTGGCCACCCTCTCTGGGGTCCCAGGTCACTGGAAGGGAGTGGGCCTCACGGTGGTGGCCTGAGAGGTATTTAGAGGCCCAGAGCAGGGGTTTACGCCGGTCATGCCGGCGCTCTTGGTGGCTGAGGCTAGAGGAAGTCCTGAGACCCAGCTTTGAGACTAGCCCAGGCAATTTGACAAGATCTAGTCTCTAGAGGAAGGCAAACAAAAATGAACCAAGTGTGGTGGCACACACCTGTCATTCTGGCCACTTGGGAGGCCAAGGCTTGAGGATTATCGGGAACCAGGTGGTGGTGACAGTGGTGGCCAAGTGCGGGCCTCTGTGTTCTGGCCTGGTGACAGAGCAGGACTCCGACTCAGAATAATAATATCAACCAATACCACCATCACTACCACAGGCCAGGCTCACAGGCTCTGCCTAGCATCCTGGCCTTTGGAGGCCCAGGTGAGTGGACGGCCTGGGCCTGTGGGTTCAACGCTAGTCCAGGACACAGGGAGAGACCGCGTCTCTGCCATCAAAAATAAATACAAATATTAGCCAGATGTGGTAGCAGACACCTGTC
>NW_006974667.1:0-1242 GCF_000164805.1 Carlito syrichta | reverse complement strand
TGCAGTGGCATGATCGTGGCTCCCTGGGCCTCAACATGCAGGGCATGAGAGGTCCTCCTGACTCCGTCCTCAGCAGCCGGGACTCTGAGGACAACTATGCCTGACATGATTTTGGGGGCCTCTCGCCAAGATGAGGTCTGGTCACATTGCAGGTCTGGTCTCCAAACCCTGGACTCAGGCAGCCTCCTGTTTCAGCCTTGCAGGGTGTGGGGCTGATGGCCATGAGCCACGGTGTCTGGCCTGGACTTGCACGTTCTGTCAGCAGGGGTAAGGCAAAGGAATGTCCCTGGATGGAGGCCACCACATCCTGTGTAGCCGATACCACGGACACCACCATGCGTGATCCCAGTGTTTGCATTATGGAAATTGATGAGGTCCTGCCAAGTGTCCCATGCTGGTTTCCAACTCCCAGGCTCCAGCGTTCCCCAATCTTGGCCTCCCAAAGCCACAGTCTGATTTTCTGCCAATCCACCTTATTTTGGGAATGTTAGGCCCAAGGCTGGGTCCTCCTTCCCAAATGATCTCTGTGTGTTCATGATAATCCCAATCCCAAACACAAATGGATGTTCTTCTTTTTTTTTCTTTTACATTTTTCTTTGAGTAGGAGTCTCACTCTGTCTCCCAGACTGGAGGGTGGTGCTTCGCTCCCAGCCACCGCAACTTTGGCACACTGGGCTCCAGTGAACCTTTCTCTGGCTTTCTGAGGAGCAACAACAACAGACCCATGCAACCATGCCCGGCTCGTTTGGGATGGAGGTAGAGACGAAATCTTGTTGAAGTGCCCAGGCAGGTCTCGGTCCACGGGTTCAGGTCGGCCACTGACCTCAACCTCCCAAAGCACTGGAATGATGAGGTTGAGCCCAAGAGCCTGGCTTTGATCCTTCATCGAAAACAAAACTGAAGACCTGGCGAGGCAGCCTTGAAGGTCAAGGTGGGAGGATGCCTGCAGCCCAGGAGCCCAGGCAAGCCCGGGTCATGAGGGAGACACCTTCTCTGTACTTTTCCAAAAAGGGCATCGGGGTTTGAGGTGCCCATTGTCCTGGCCACTCCGGAGGCTGATGAAAGATGGTCACTGGATCCCACAATTTCAACACTGATGGTAAATGACAGTTGTGTCCCAGTACACAGCCTAAGCCACAGAGCCAGAACCTGTCTCCAAAAACATCAGAGTCATACACAGATTGTCAGTTGTGCATGGTGTTTTCACAGGGAGACTGACATTATAGCCAGGAAAAATGGAAT
>NW_006974666.1:0-751 GCF_000164805.1 Carlito syrichta | reverse complement strand
GTGACAGACACCCAATACAAGATGTAAACATAAGCATTCATAATGAAGAACACACTTATGCCTCAATTAATTCATCATATTCTATAGCTCTAATATAATCTCTCCTCTCTCTCTCTCTTTTTTCTCTCTCTCCCTCTCAGTTGTACACTTTCTTTTCTTCTACCAACCCTGTGGAACTGTTAGCATTCTGGATCTGTTCTCAGGAAACAACAATGGCCAAAAGACCCCAGACACATCTAATAATATTTAGCCAGGCCATTAGAGTTCATAAGCAGTCACTTGGCAGGTGACATTGTAAAACTGTATTTACTTTGTCATTGGTTTACTTTTGTCCTCAGGAAAAGTTGCAGATTTTTAGCATGGAATAAAAACACACACGTCAATTTCTATTGTTTGACATGACATTACATATTTTTTGTTTTAGACTTCCAAGACAAGATGTAAAAACACAAACATTCATAATGAAGAGCACATTTATGCCTCATTCCTTCAGCATGTTCTATAGCTTTGAAAAAAATCTCCTCTCCTGTCTTTCTGTATTGCTCTTGCAGATCTACACTTTTTTCACTGTCAAGTTCTTCCACCTTCTCTCCTGCTCTTGGAGCACTCTGTTCATTTTCTCCAGCATCTTGCCCAACCAGACTTCCCCGAGTCCCACGGTGTTTCTCCTCACCTCCAGCTCTTTACATTTGCATCTTCCCTCTTGCTGCCATACATATTCTTGTCCTTCAGGCATCAACCTACACACCCT
>NW_006974665.1:0-764 GCF_000164805.1 Carlito syrichta | reverse complement strand
TGATAGAGGAACTGTGTAAAAAATGTCATCTTTTTCTAGAAAGAGGCCATGTAGTTTCCTGTATATGAGGACTACTATTACCCACATTCATGCCTCGAATTCCTGATTCTTCTTTAGCCATCAGCAAGATGCTCTGTAGACTTTCAGGAATGAAGACTAATATAACCCATTTTCCTTATTTTTAGCAGCATCCGTGCATTGCCTGTATATGAGCCCTGTGTTTCCCAGCTACATGCGCCAAAACCCTGATGCTTGTTTAGACCTTAGGAAGATGCCATGTTGTTTTTTTGAAGATTGAGAACACATGTCACCCAGATTCCTTATTCTTTCTTAGGAAAAGTGCGTGCAGTTGCAGGTATATGTGGATTTCATTTCTCTAGATTATGCTTCAAAAACCCAAATTCGTGTTTAGCCCTTAGCAAGACACCCTGAATTTTTTTGTGGATTGAAGACACATGTAAACCAGATTCTGTATTCTTCCTTAGCAATAGAGAGTGCATTTTCCTGTAAATGAGGACTCCCATTATCCAGATTCGTACTCCAAAACCCTGATTGATGGTTATCTCTTAGCAAGATGCACCATAGATTTTTGGGATGGAAGACTCTTGTAAGCAAGATTACTTATCCTTCCATAGCACCAGGTCATGTAGTGTTCTGTATATGGGGACTCCCATTATTGAATTCCTGCTTCATTCTCAGCAAGATGCCGAGATATTTCCTGGTAACATAGAATTTCAGTTGCTTGGATATCAAGAGAAAGACTC
>NW_006974664.1:0-801 GCF_000164805.1 Carlito syrichta | reverse complement strand
CCGTAAGTGCCTTCTGCTTGGTGCATAAACAAGATTCTCCAACACAGTTGACACAGTCAGTGTAATTGTAATGAAAGTTACTTTGAACAAATCATTTCCCAGGATAGCACTCATTTCTTATTGATAAATATGCTTGATGTGGTAAAATACAGCTTCCAGAAAGATAATGGGGCAGATAATTAGACAATCTATCTGGAGACATAAATACACACACACACTGCAGGTAGTGTCGGTTAGCACAAGTCTTGTCAGTACAACCTAACGTCCTTCTGTAGAACAGGCCTCTGACAAGGGAAAAAAACAGGAATGCCATTTTTTACTACAGAAAGTCTTTTTTAAAATTCTGTGGTATGTGACCAACATCAACAAAGGAGAACGGAGCCAGGCTCTGCCTTCCCTTATGTAGGTAGATGGGTTCATGGATGCTGGGAAAACAAGCCATTAATGTTTCAGCTTCAGTTGGCTGCAGCTTACCAAGTGATCTTCTCTGTAGCGACAACTGACCAGGACAGTTAAAGATGTGGCTCCCTCCATTCTCTGCTGCCCTAGAGAACCTCTTGGGCTCAGCCCTTAGAGCCCACTGCTCCTGTGTTCGTGAAAAGGGCAAGTGAAGGCCAGAGCCTCCATCACAGCCTGTCTCAGTACTCCTCCACCGCAGTCTCCTCCTCTCCAGTCTTAGCAGTCTTAGACCTGTAGAGAACTGATAGAGAGAAACATTTGACAAACGTTTGTTGAACTGTGTAGCAGTGTCTCTAGGTCTTTCTCAGGAAAAGGAGGAGGATCAAGAGTTTCCATAGACAT
>NW_006974663.1:0-785 GCF_000164805.1 Carlito syrichta | reverse complement strand
GAAGCGGGGCGCGCAGGAGTGATCAGGGTGCTCGTTTTCTTTTTTTCTTTTTGGTCAAATCTTGGCTGGCGTCGGAGCCATAACAGCACGAGGCAGCCAGGGGCTCGCTGGGGCGGGGCCGGGCTCCAGAGAACGACTTTAAGTGGCAGGGTCGGGGATCGCGGGAGGAAGCTTGGCGCATAAAAGCTCGGGGAAGGGTCCGGAGCGGGGCGGGGTGAAGCCCCACGCCAGCCGCCGTCACCATTTCCTGCCCAGGTGCCGGGGGCTGCCGCTGTGCGGGTTACCCCCCGGGCCCAGTCAGTCCCCTCCTGGCTCCTCTGTCTACACGGCGGGAGCCTCTCAGGCAAGGCGAGCTGCGCCCGCTTGCCACCCCTGCCTTCTGGGCGACGGTGACACCGAGGCTGGGGAGCCCAAGGCGGCTGTTTTGTTTTCCGTCCTAGCGGGCCTGGGGAGGGGCCTGTCGCCCCGACCTCGGTGTCTCCCCCATGGCAGCCTAGCGGTCTCGGACTCCTCGACCTGCTGCAAGTTGGTCGGAGACGCTGATCGCGGATGCAGACCGTCCTCCTGGGCGCCTTTCAGCCAAGGTAGCCTGAGGACGTGCTGCGTTGTGTCTTGCTGGGAGAAGAGCAGACGCGAGAAAATAAAGTCACCGCTAAACTTGCCCGCAGAACACGTCGCCCTCCTGCTCCCCCCAGTCCCCCGCTGCGCCCGCGGCTGGTTTCAGGCGGCTCCGCTTCTTTAAAGGAGCACGACTGCTCATGGGGTCGGTTGGTATCTTTCCCCTT
>NW_006974662.1:0-798 GCF_000164805.1 Carlito syrichta | reverse complement strand
CCAGATATGGTGGCTTATGGCTGAGAGCCCAGCACTTTGAGAGACCAAAGTGAGAGGAGTGCCTGAGTCCAGGGTTTCAAGACCAGTTTGGGCATTTGGTGAGACCTCATCACTACAATAAAAATCAAAATAGTAGCCAGGCATGGAAGTACAGGCCTGTAGTTCCACCTACTTGGAAGGCTGCAGCAGTAGGATCGCCTGAACCCAGTAAGTCAGGACTGTGGTGGCCATGAGCGTGCCCTTGCACTGCAGCCTGGGCAACAGCATGAGACCCCAACTCAAAAAAAAAAAAAAGTTAATGTCAAGTTTTCTAGGCATATAGTGGGATAAAGGGAAGAATGAGGCTTGCAAAACTGAGCTTAGCAGGTTACAAAATTGGGTTGGAGCCAGGCACAGTGACTCATGCCTGTAATCCCAGCACTCTGGGGAGCAGAAGTGAGAGGATTACCTGAGCTCAGGGGTTTGAGACAGTCTGGGGAACTTGGCAAGACCTCATCTATACAATAAACCAAATTAGTCAAGTGTGGTTTTGCCAGCTACTCGGAGTCTGAGGAGGAAATATCAACTAAACCTAGCAGGCTGAGGCTGTGGTAGCCATGACCGTGCCACTGCACTCCAACCTGGGTGACAGAGTGAGAACCCAACTCAGAAAAAAAAAAGAGAGAGAAAGAAAGGTTGGGATGGAACTTATAATATCAAAAACTTAAATCTGAATTCTTTGATTTTTTTTTCAGTCACTCTTACACTCTGTGGCCCAGGCTGGAGTGCAGTGGCATGCTCATGACCACCATAGCTTGG
>NW_006974661.1:0-365 GCF_000164805.1 Carlito syrichta | reverse complement strand
GGTTTTGGGGTTGGTTCATGTGTATTTTATTCTTTTCCCTGTACTCTTGTGAAGAACGTTTTTCTTTTTTCCTTTTCTTCTGTGTACAGTACTTTCTTATGTGTTTCATGTAGAGGTGGTTTGGTGGCAATGTAAGTTCTTAGGGACTGGATATCTGGGAAAGATTTTAATTCTCCCTCGCTGATGAAACTTAACTAGGCTGGGTAGGTTATTCTTGGTTGAAATTGTTTATCTTTTAGGACTTTGAAGATAGGGCTCCAAGCTCTCCTAACCTGCAGGATTTCTGTAGATAAATCTGCTGCTACTCTAATTGGTCTTCCATGGTAGTTGATCTGGCCTTTTTCTCTTGCTGCCTTTAGGATTTT
>NW_006974660.1:0-868 GCF_000164805.1 Carlito syrichta | reverse complement strand
AATGTGCAATGTTTTCAGTAGACCATCATGTTCCTCCCACTTCCAGGCATCTTTCTAATACAATGATTTATTTTATTTTGAATTGGTGACCAGTACTGAAATTGCTGGAGTGGCATTTCTATTTTTCATATTGGGAAATACCCATAAAGTTTTCCATAGAGGTTGAAGTGACCTATATCACCAGTAGTGTATAAGCATTCCCTTGTCTCTGAATTCTCACCATCTATTTTTTGTTACTTTTTAATTTTTGTCATTCTGAAAGTTGTGAGATGATATCTTATTGTGGTTTTAATTTGAATTTCTCTGATAATTAGGAATATGAGCAAATAAAACATATTTGTTAACAATTATGTAAAAATATTTAAAGGAATTCAAATGAAATGAGAATATAAATAAAATAGATTTTTAAACACCATAAAAATGTTAGTGATGAAAATAAAATAACAAATGAAATTTCTCTGGATGTGATCAATAAATAGCAGAATATAATATTGTAGAAGAAAATACTAATGATTATGAAGATATAGAAATATGATCTATGTAAGATAAAACAAAGAGAACCAGAGTAAGACTGTTTGGCGGGTAATAAACAGTCAACTGTGAAAAATTATTAAATTTCTTTCATATGAATAATAAGTCTTATAAGAAAAGGAGACAATAGTAAGAACAAATATTTGAATAATAAAGATGGACAGATGAATAAGTGGGTGGATGGAGGGATAGATGGGCAGATCGATGGATGGGAGGAAGGGAGGGAAGGAGAGAGGACAGACATATGACGGATGAATGGATGATGAGAAGATGGATTGGTGGAAGGAAGGAAGGATGATAGATAGGCAGATGAATAGATAGGTGGAGAGATGGATGG
>NW_006974659.1:0-488 GCF_000164805.1 Carlito syrichta | reverse complement strand
CCAAAGTTTTCTCTGGAGGTTGCATCATGACTTGAGGAAGAAACATCCTGAGTTGCGGCAAACATGGTGGCTCCTCCCCCATGACCAGGCACCAGCCTACACTGCACTGAGTGTTCAGCAGTTTTTGGCCAAAAATGGCAGGACTCCCTTGCTGCACCCTCCCCATTCGCCCGATCTTGCCTCGAAAGACGTTTTTTTGTTTTTTGTTTTTTTGTTTTTTTTCATCTATGTGTTTATTCAGATATCTTTTTTTTTCATTAATCAGTAGTTTTTATTATGGTTTTGTGGGGTACAGTTAAGGGTAGGTGTACAATGACGTTTCATTCAGGCACCCTGTAGATAAGAAGTGTTTTCCCATCCCCCGACAGATATTTGCTACTGTTAATCCCATCCCCCTCCCCCCCATAGTTTCCCAGTACCATCCGTCATTTTCTCATAGTATTGCATTGGATGTTCAAGGTCCATTATATGAGTGAGAACATGTGAGA
>NW_006974658.1:0-642 GCF_000164805.1 Carlito syrichta | reverse complement strand
GCCTGCCTCAGCAGGAAGAATTTACAGAAGATTGATCTTCACCCCAGTTCCCAAAATATTTCCAAGAGCAGAAACGGGAAGTAAAAGCACAGACCAAAAGCATGAAGCCATTTTTATTTCGAACCTAAACCTTACCACCATAATAAAAATAGACTGTGTCCAAAATATATATATATATATATATATATATATATATATATACTCTAGGAAAAAAAAACTTTGAAAACTTTGTCTTTTTAGAAAACCTTCTTTAATCCATTCCAATGTACCCCTCCCATAAAAAATTGCCAATCTCTGCTGGGCTCGGTGGCTCAGCTTGTAATCCCACAACTTGGAAGACTGAAGTGAGTGGATTGCCTGAGCCTGCGGGTTCGAGACCCACCTGGGCAACTTGGTGAGACCTTATCTCTACAATAAATCAAAAACTTATTCGGGCGTGGTAGCACATGCCTGTAGTTCCAGCTACTTGGAAGGCTGAGGAGGAAGGACTGCCGGAGCCCTAGCAGGTCGAGGCTGCGGTGGCCGGGAGCATGCTACTGCACTCCAGTCTGGGCGACAGAGTGAGACTTCAAGTCAAAAACAGTTACCAGTCTCTGTTAAAGTATCTCCGGTCTCTACAACAGGTCCAGGTAACTGTACACT
>NW_006974657.1:0-859 GCF_000164805.1 Carlito syrichta | reverse complement strand
GCTTTGCCTTAGAATGCCTCTTGTATCCCAGCCAGGGGAATTTTTATATTATGTGGGCAGGAAAAAAATTGGCTCAAATTTATCAAATACTCTTCCAAATCTCTTTTGTCTGAATCCTGAAGCTCAGCTTTTTAAACCTGAAAGCCAAGAATTTGTCTCTTTTGTTCTCTGGTTCTGCTGTGACAACCTTCCCTTGAGGCAAGGGTCTAGCCGCCTGGATGGGGGAGGTTCAAGGGTAATAGGAAATCGTGGGGAAACACATCGGTTAATACATCAAAATATCATCCAGCTACACTAGGATTTCTGTTCTTGTTCTTTTTCTGTTAGGTAGAGATGAACCCTTTTCTTTCTTACAAAGCCTTCAGCATTAGATAGGGTTTTTTGAGATGTGAGTAACAGAAATGCACTCATTCTTGCCCACCCTTTGCCCCAGAGAAAATAAAATGCAGGTGCTATGTGAAGGGGTGAGAAAGAATGGAGTCTGAGACAGATATGTGATCGTGCTTCATGAAAGCACCAAAGTCATCAATTTCTATCAAAACCATGCTGTCCCTGGTTTCTGCTCTTCTCAATATGTTGACTAGTTCACTGTCTCCAACACTTTCTCTTTCCCTCTGTTGATGGGACCTGAATTTGTGCTCCTTTTCCTACCATGCTGACACGCAATCTCTTGCTCTGATTTTTGGATCCGAATAGAAGGGCTTCTTATTGGGCCAGTGTGGTCAATGATCAACCAACTGTAGCTGAGAGACCCCTTGTAGGAAAGGATAGGATCCCCTTTTACAGAATGGCTATGAAGTACCCACCACCAAAGGAGGAAAGGGACACTCTTGAAAAAGTGAAGACTATGCAGACAATC
>NW_006974656.1:0-305 GCF_000164805.1 Carlito syrichta | reverse complement strand
TTACGTCTTAGGAAGACGGCCTGTATTTATGGGATTGAGGACTTATATAAGGAAGATTCCGTATACTTCTTTAGCAATATGACGTGTAGTTTCCTGTATATGACGACCTCCATTACCCAGCTTTCTGCTTCACTCTTCAGGATGATGAGACTGTTCCTGGGTACCGAGAATTCCAGTTTTTTGGATATCAAGAGAAAGACGTCGATAATGTTCTTTGGGAACTGGAATCCAAGATTCCTGGATCCCCTTCACAAGACATCCCCAAAATGTGGAATATTCCAAACCCAAAACCCCAATGCCTACCT
>NW_006974655.1:0-310 GCF_000164805.1 Carlito syrichta | reverse complement strand
TGGCTACATCCTTAAGTCAGCTAGGTAAATCAACCGTCTAGTCTGCTAGATAGCTAGGTAGCTAGACAATCAATTCAGGTGGCTAGACAACTGACCAGCTATTAAGTCAGCTACTTTATTCAGCTGGCTATTCAGCTGCATAACTAGTTAAGTCAGCATATTAATTCAGTTTTCTAGCCAGCTGGCTAGCTTGATAATTATCTATTTAAGTCAGATGGGCAGCCAGCTTGCTCGCTAGTTATTTCAGCTGGTTAAGTCAACTGGCAAGCTTTGAAACTAGCTAGTTAAATCAGCTAGATATGTCAGTTAG
>NW_006974654.1:0-318 GCF_000164805.1 Carlito syrichta | reverse complement strand
TTTTTTTTTTTTTTTACTGTAGAGACAAGGTCTCACAGTGCCAAGTTGCCCTGACTGGTCTTGAACCCGCAGACTGAGGCAATCCACTTACTTAAGACTCCCAAACTGCTGGGATTAAAGGCTGAGCCACTGAGCCTGGCCAAAGATGACATTTTAAACAGTGACTTTGCCAAGAAAGGTAATAGGGATGTATGCATGTGTGCATGTGTGTGTGCATGTGTTTGTGTTGTTACTTACCAAGAAGCAGAAAAAAGTGTTTTTTATATATATATATACAATCCTTATCTGAAGACACAGGGACACAGAAGAATCTGAGCA
>NW_006974653.1:0-3081 GCF_000164805.1 Carlito syrichta | reverse complement strand
TAGCTAGGAAGCTGAGTTATCTAGCTGACTTAAGCAGCTAGGTACCTACCTAGTCAGATGGCTTATCTAGCTGGCTCAACTAGCTAGCTAGCTATCTAGCTAGACAGCTGACTTAACTAGCTGACTTAACTAGCTACCTAGCCACCATAACTATCTGAATAATATAGCTAGCTTTCTAGCTAGCCAGTTGACTTAACTAGCTGAAATAACTATCTAGCCACATGGCTATCCACCTGTCTTAACTAGCTTTTTAACTAGCTAACAAGCTGGACAGCCAACTGTCTTAATGAGCTGACTTAACATGCTAGCCAGCTGGTTGCCAGCTGACTTAACAAGCTGACTTAACCAGCTAGTCAGCTGGATAGTCAGCTGACTTAACTAGCTGGCTATATATCTAGCCAGTTGACTTACCTAGCTGACTTAAGCTAGCAAGCTTGCTAGCCACCTCTCTTAACTTGCTAGCTATCTACATAGCCAGAAAACTATGAACTGACTTAACTAGCTAAGTTGAACAACTATCCCGCTGGCTAGCAAGCTGTCATATCTAGCTATCTACCTACCTAGCCAGCTAGCTAGACAACTGATTAAGCTAGTTAACAAAACCAGGTAGCCAGTTGATGAGCCAGCTGACTTAACTCGCTGATATCACTATCTAGCCAGGTAGCTATCTAGCTGACTTAACTAGCTAGCTACCTACCTAGGCAGTTGGCTTGCCTACTGCCTTAACTAGCTGAATTAACCAGCTACCAAGCTGGCTAGCCAACTGACTTAACTAGCTCGCTACGTAGCTAGCCAGCTGACTAGAGAGCTGACTTACGTAACTGACTTAACTAGCAGCTACCTAGCTAGCCAGCTTACTTAAATAGTTAGCTAACTAGATAGCTACCTAGCTAACAAGCTGACTCAAATAGTAAGCTGCCTTGGTAGCTAGTTCACTTAACCAGCTAGATAACTGGTTAGCTTAATAGTTATATAACATGCTAGCTTCGTGATTTAATCATCTGACTTATCTCATTAGCTAATGAGCTGGCTAGCTGACTCATCCAGCTGACTTTACTCGTTAGTTATTAGCCAGCTAATTGACAATGCAGCTGACTTAACTCGTTAGCTAACTAGCTAGCTAGCCTACTCAACCAACTGATTCAACCCGTTTGCTAACTAGCTAGTTAGGTGACTCAACCAGCTGACTTAACACGTTAGTTAACTAGCTAACTACCTGACTCAACCTGCTGACTTAAACCTTTAGCTAACTAGCTAGCTAGCTGTCTTAACCAGCTGACTAAATTAGAAGCTGACTTAACTTGCTGACTTAGCAAACTGACTTAACTTCTTAGCTAGCTGAGTTCACTGACTGACTTAACTAGTTAGCTAGCTGACTTATCTACATGAATTAAATAGTTAACTAACTATTTAACTAGCTGAGTAATGAGCTGACTTAATTAATTAGCTGACTATGTAGGTAGCAGTCTTAAGTAGCTGACTTAAATAATTAGCTAACTAGTGAGCTCGGTGACTTAGCTAGTTTACTTAGCTAGCTAGCTTGTTAGCTAGCTCACTTAGCTACCTGACTTAACTAATTGGGTACCGAGATCGCTAGCTGAATTAACGAGCTGGTTAATTAGTCAAATAACTGTTTTAACTAGTTGGTAAACTAGTTAAATAACTGACTTAACTGGTTGGTTAACGTGTTAGCTTGGTGACTTAACTTGCTGGCTGATGAGTTGGCTGACTAGCTAGCTGATTTAGCACGTTTGCTGACTACTCGGCCAACTTGTTACCTGGCTTATCAAGTTGGCTGACTAATCTGCCGACTATTTAGCTTGGTTAAAAAGTTGGCTGACGAGTTGGCCATATAGTTATTATGGGTAAGTATTTGGCTGGGTAGTTTGCTGACCTAACTAGTCAGCTGTCTATTTAGCTGACCTAACTTGTCAGCTGACATGTTGGCCCCCAAGTAGGCCGATTGGTTAGCTGACTAAACTAGTTGGCCGGCTAGTAGGCTGAAAGGTTTGCTGATTAATTAGTCGGCCAGTGAGTGAGCAGACAGGTGTTCCGACTTAACTAGTTGTTCGGTGAGAGACCCAACTGGTGAGCAGAATTAACTAGATTGCTGGTGAGTGAGCCAATGCATTTGCTGCCATAACTAGTCAGCCAGCTAATGAGCTGACCAGTGAGCTGACTTAACTAGTCATCTGTTGAGCGAGCTATCTAGTTACCAGATCTGTTGGACTACAAGTGAGCCGACAAGTTATTTGACCTGTTGGCTGGCATGTGAGCCAACTAGTTTGCTGACCAGCTGGCAGTCGATAGAGCCTAAACGTTATCTGGCCTGATGGAAATCGAGGGAGCCCACTAGTTAGCTCACCAGCTAGCTGAGTTGCTAACCAACTAGTTACCTAAGCAACTAGCTGATTTGCTAGCTGACTTAACTATCTAGCTGACTAGCTCGCTGATTTAACTAGCTAGATGACTAGTAAAGTGACTAGCTAGCTGACTTAACTAGGTAACTTAATAGTTAGCTGATTTGCTAGCTCACTTAACTATCTGCCTAGCTAGCTGACTTAACTAGCTATCAAGCAAGTTAGTTGGCTAGTTGGCTATCCAGCTGACTTAACTAGCTAGATACCTTGTTGACTACATGGCTAGCCTCATGTATTAACTAGCTAGATACCTGGCTGGCTAGCTGGCTAGGCAACCAGATAGCTACCTAGCAGGTTGGCCTTCTGGCTAGTCAATCAGCATTAATAGTCAGCTGGCAGACTGGACATTGGAATAGCTGGCTGGATTAACTAGCCAGACTCTCTGCTGTTCAGCCAGCTAGTCAGCTGACTTAACTAGCTGGCCACCTACATGACCAGCCTGCTAAAAAGGCAGCTTAATTTTCCAGCCATCTAGCTAGCCAGCCATCTAACCTGCTGACTAAACTCGCTAACTTAACTAGATAGACATCCGGCTAGTCAACTTGCTTTACCAGCTGGCCACTTAGCTAGCCAGCCAGGTAGCCAACTTACTTAGCACACTGACTTAGCCAGCTTGCTAGCCGACTAGCCAGTTGATTAGTTAGCTAGCTACCTACCAGTC